>NC_137456.1:101467214-101764607 GCF_964235325.1 Thermobia domestica
TATAGACCAACCTGGGTGCATAAATGCTTCCTTTCGGAGTTGTAGGCTGCCAAGACATGAAAAAATGAACTTTAAAGGTCCCTAGCTCAAAAACTATGGGACTTACCGTAGTCGGGTGAAGACTTTACTTAGGAACTAATATGCGTTCTATCCAAAAATACATGTTTGAGAATCCTAAGGTACTCACGAAACAATTTTTATACAGGCTGTTTGGTCACGGGCATGTAATTTGAAGTACTTACAAACTACCTCTATAAAAATTTTTGTGGAAGTAGCACAAGATTCTGAAACATGGATATCTGGATGAGGCACATGCTAGTTCCTAGGTGAAATCTTGACCCAACTACGGTAGGCCCCATAGGTTTGGAGCTATGAACCTTTAAAGTTCATTTTTTATGTTTTCGGCAGCCTATAACTCCGAAAGGAAGCATTTGTGCAACCAGGTTGGTCTATAGTTTTTGTCTTCTCTTGGTGTCAGGAATCATCTCCCAAACGTTGTCGGTGTTGTTTTGAAACACCCTGTATATTAATTTTTAAACAAGGGTACAATACACCTTTCGTGGCATGCTGACACCCAAGTAAAAATCTATAACAGGGTTTACAGCTTAAAAGGGTCTGTACTTAAATAATTAAATACACATTCCTCTTCTTTCGGTATAAATATTTTGCTCTTAACGTTTTTCTTTCCTTCAAGTCTTCCGTACGATATAATTTATCAAAAACAAGGGAGCTTTCCCTTGCTGTTAAAGAAAGTTATTCTAAAGAAACTTCTATTTTGATGTTCTGTATATTAAAAAAGAATGTAATCTTATATACTACAAAGTTGATTGACACAAAATGTCACATGTTTCCTAGACTTAACATTGTTCATGTGTCGAGAAAGCTAGCATGTTTGTAAGTATCGCCAAAGAAAAGAAAACTTAATTTTAATAGATCACTAATTTAGCAACGAATTCGTTGCGCCAAATGTATAGAATGAAATACTTTGGATGAAAATATATTCAGCGTTGTATATGGTTTTTAAGTTTAATTTTTGACAATGTGCTCTTTTAATAATTTCTTGATTTAAAATGACTCATTTTCAGTATATTTTACGTACAGTAATTCATCCTAAAACAAGACGAACAAACAAAATAAATAAATAAAAATAACCTATATGTATACTTTCAAACATGATAACATATTGAATTCTTTATAACGTCGAATTTCTACCATAAAAACTTTTAAAATCTTCCGCTTTCAGTGAAATTAAAACTATGTTTTGAGTGTTCTTCCCTGTAATTTAAAGAGAATATTTAATTAGTCTAACGAGGGAGCCTATCCAAGTGTATCTCTAACTTCGAGTCGAGACTATGGCCGTTGGATACCTTGTCCCAAAAGAACATAACACAAAAAGGGATACATCCTCGATCGCAACCGTTGCGAAGATATAAGTTGAGCTTGAGTTGATATGAAAAGTTAGAAATTGAGCTCCATACTATAGGCTACATTACAAAGTCGGATTCCTGGTCAGATTTGTCGGGAACGGTCGGGTAAGGAAATTCAGCGAATACATATGAAATTAGTGTGTGGAGCCCAGCACCTTTTGAATGAAAAATTTGTGTACCCGTGGCACTCGCAGGGTCCCAGATGGGGTCCAACTCAACATTTGCAAATGGAACTGGGGGTCAAGTAGCATATTGTATGAAAGCTATTATTAAATGAAAGAAGATAGAACAAATCTCAACTCTCTACGATAACCCTGTGCAAACGGGCAACTGATCGAAATGTCAATCCAACCTCCATCAGAAAATCTATGACCAAGCTTCTAAATCCGTTAAGTTGCGACAATAACAAAACAGAAAAACACGTTTAAAAGTGCAAGGTATTGAAGTAAAGCAAATTGCTGCAGAGTCTCTCTCTCAAAAGCATTATCCGATATATTTTATATCTGCACCATTATTACAGTTTTCTCCAACCCTCCGATAGAAATTTCAAGGTGCAATATGTGAATCTGGGGTCCCGATGCGCAAAGCATATAGCGTTGCCTTTTGACCTTCTCACCCTCCACGACGGTTGCGATTGACAGTGTATCCTTTCTATATTAGGACACGAAATCCAATGGTCATGGTCATTCTATGGTCCATTGTTCATTCGAAGTCACACTTATACTTGGATAAGGTCCGTTGTGCAACTGCAGCAATTTTCTTTACTTCAATACCTTGCACTTTTAAACGTGTTTTTCTGTTTTGTCATTGTCGCAACTTAACAGATTTAGAAGCTTGACCATAGAGTTTCTGATGTAGGTTGTATTGACATTTCGATCAGTTGCCCGTTTGCACAGGGTTATCGTAGAGAGCTGAGATTTGTTCTATCTTCTTTTATTTAACAATAACTCTCATACAGTATGCTACATGACCCCAGGTTTCATTTGCAAAATTTGAGTTGGACCCCGCCTGGAACCCTGCGAGTGCCCCGGGGACACAAAGTTCGAACCCTTCTTCTACAAAATAAGGAAGAAAATTATCATTTAAGATACAAATACATAAGTATTCGCGTGTACACTGAAGAGCTATCAACATAGGGGGTTAAATCTGACCTTGACAAAATTCCATATACGTCAATGTGATGAACTTTAAGTTGCTTATTATAGATATTATTGTTATTATAAATTTTTTATGAAAGTATATTATACTGATACGATTTTTTAAAAGTTATTTTAACTAAGTTAAAAGAGCACTAGAGATGAGTATTTTCTTTTTTTTTAATAAAGTAGAATACACAAAGAATTGTTCTCCCTATTGATAATTTCACTTACCCAGTATATTTAAAAGTAATTTCTCCCCCATGGTTAGTTTGGATCAAACACACACAGAGAGAGATAATCATTTGTTACCAATAAACGTTGTTTAATCGCTCATTTAAGCGATTCAATTTTTGTTACTACTGCTTTTAAAGTGTTTATGGAAATGAAACGAAAGATAAAATGACTTCATATCTGTTTCAAAATGGCGGAAACAGGGTGTGAGCTGTTTTTATTTCGACTCTTTATTGTCTTTAAAGTGGTTTATTGGGGGAATTAAAAAGCTAATCGTACCCTCTCATATTACAAACGTAATCCCTCTTTTCCCTTGGTGCTCATATGCACGTGCTACATGTAAATAGATAGATAAAGTATAATGGAGGAAAGAGGAGAGTGAATTGGATGAAAAGTAATTTTTGAAATGATTACTATTGTTCTGTGATATCGTTTAACGAAACAGAAAGAAAAGGAATATGCTTTTAGTAATGGATTCACTCTTGCGATTGATTCAATTCAGTCACTCCAATCCACTGTAGGAGAACCACTAACTTGATTGCCAAGGAAGACCTACAATTGAAGCAGGCTGCTAAAGCGTTACTTTTCTCACTAAATGGAACTCTCACTACGTTTCCCATAAACCGTACTTAATCGTACAAAAGTTATTACAGCGATCGCGATGAATCGTGAAGGGTTAATTTAGATGTATCAATTTCAGTACCCAATAGAATAAGACTAGGCGTGTCCCGGTCGTTGACCACCCACTCATGAAATTTTGTCAGTATCGTCTCTCGCGCTATACGGAGAATATCTGAGGTAGAGGTCTGCACGGGATCAACCCCGACCCGGCCCGCAGGCCGGACTTGGGCCAGGGCCGTGAATCGTTAAATATACAACCATATTTCTCGAGCCTTTGCGGACCTAACTTTGTAAATATATCATGTAACGATATTTATTGCAGTGTTCTTCCTGGAGAACTTTAAAAGCCCAACTGCAAAATTAAACCTCTAATTGCTGTAAATAAAAATATAATTTTGCGTTAATTATGAAGTTTCTGTAATTCGGGCTTCTTTCGGGCTCATTTGATTATCACATGAGCTCGGACCTAAATACTAAAACATATTTCGGACTCGGGTTGGGCCTTACATTATAAATTCACAGGCCTGGCCGGGCCCGGGCTAAAATCTCCGGCCCGTGCAGACCTCTAATCTCAGGGTGCAATGTTGTTAGATTGTCAATAAATTTCGCTTTGTTATTGTTGTTTTATATTTTTGCTATTATTATTGTTAGCATTTAATTCGAATAATTGTTAGTGTTCGTATTACTAGTTCATTAAGTGCAGTTTTTTCCTCCGCTCATTTCCCATGTTCTCTAAGTTTGGCAACGTTCTTGGTGCATTTCAGCTGCTTAACTGTTTCTCAAATGTGAGTTCAAAGGCCAGTTCTACGTGTCGTACCAAATTCTTCCGGTACATCTCACGTGAAGAAATGCAGTTCTATGATACTTGTTGAGTCCAGGATTCAAGAGTCATCTCCGTCACTATAGAATCACATTAATGCAAGATATAAAATTGCAGTGTTAGCTTGTCCCTTCCGTTACTCGACACGGTAACATTTGAATTAAAGTAAATTTCTGAATTCTATTTTATTTTACATATTTCTTTATTATGTAGGTAGATACTCCAGTTACTATATTTCGGCAGAGCTCGTTCACAGAGTGAATCTGCTAACATACTCACAGGTAACGCTAATTTTAACGGTGATCATTAATATTCTGTACGTGGTATAATGCGCGTTTCTTAGGATCATGGTAATCAAATTCTGTTTTGTTTTGCACAACAAATAGTTAGAGCCAGGGGCGGACTGGCCTACTTGGCTACCTGGCAATCGCCAGATGTATATTTCTAGGAAAAAGGTTGAACGTTTTTCCTTAATCATTAATATCAGATACTAGTTCAGCTCCGTAGCTAAATCCGTGTAGGCAAACTTTGTAAAGGTAGCTCGGGTAAGCCTACTTTGTAGCGAAGCCGGGTAGGCCAACTTTGTTGCTAAACCATGTGAGTCAATGTTTGCCAGTTTGCCCGTGACTAGAGCGACTGTTTGGATCGAGTTCCTTAATAGAGTCGATCCATTATCATGTTTACGGATAACATGACGGATAGCGACTTTAACAATTGCTGTCCGTATCCCATATTCCATACTATTCCATACGTTTTACATGACCCTCTTTGCTGCCTTTAACAAAGTTCGTTTTCAGTTGGATGCTCTTTGACGTCGAGCTTTGATTCTACCATCTCCGTAAATCACATGGAGAGAACAACGAGCAGAAAAAAAGTGAAATTTGTGGTCGAGTGAAGCACTAGCAAGAGTTAAAACAAAAAAAGTCGATTTATCCAGCCTTCTTTCTTATTGTAATATTCATTTTGTTCTTCATTTAAGCATTAACTAATTTTGAAACTCTCCAGATATTTTAATTGTCTTGTCAGACATATTATTACTTTCTTCATCTTCAAATTGGTTGATTTTACATACATCAGAGTGTTTTTTGCTTTTATTCATAATTTGTCCTCGATACTGTTCGTTCGCATGGCATTTTTAGGACTGACATCCTTTTAACTCTTTAGCATTACACTTTCCTTTTTCTGTTAGCATTTTGTGTATTTTACTTTGTTCTTGCATTGATTTTTCATGTCCTTCTTCTGCACATTGTAGATATTTTAGTGTGATAGATAGACAGTACTCTGCGATATGACCAACATCGGCACATTTCATACATATTAGAATTTATAGGAAGTATTTTTTACTACCAGTGCTTTAGAGAAAGAAGATTCCACCTGCAGTTATCTTCTTTCTTATATTCCAACTGACATCGGTTACTGAGTGACAGCTTTCTTTTCCCTTGGTCCTGTTTTAAAGCATAAATAATGTTTTCATTTGTCTGTTCCATCATGCTTTCTTCAAAGGTTTGTTCTATTATTGTCTCTATAATTTGATCGTCATTCATGATTGGAGGTACATGGTATATAATCATTTGAGGACTATTTTTCTTTATTTTATCTCTTGTATGACATACGTATCTTTTCATTTTTCGTTGTTTTGTTTATGTCTTTTGTAGATGCAGTTTCGATTATCAACGAGGTTTTTGTTATTCTTAGTGACGATATCTTCATCTTCCCTTTTGTTGAATTTATTTGTCATAGCCAGTTGTTTCTATAAGTCTTTTCCAATTTCGCTTGCATTTGGTATTAGGAACAATGCTGTCTTTTTGTGTGTGTGTGTGTGTGTGTTGGTTGTTGAATTACTTTCAATCTTCCTGGCTGAGAAGTTCTTGTTGCTATTACGTAGGTCATAGGAAGTTCTGTTGCTTCCCCCTCAGGATAGTTTTTTATTGCCTCTCTTATTTTAAACTGTTGTAATTCCTCTTTCATTTCTATAATTTCTTCCATAAGCTTTCGATTTTCATCTTCCAGCTTCTTATTTTCATCTTGCATCCTCAAGTCTATCTTGGTTGACTAGCCATGTTGTTAATTTATGTTACTGCTTCTATCTTTGAAGATCCTACTTTTGTTGATTTTAATATAACATCAATAAATTTTAAAGTTTCTTTATACGTGGTTTCTCTCATTTGAAAAGTTTCGTCATTTTCTTCACTAGATGATTATTTTATCCGTAATTTTATTTATCCTTTTCTCTTTTTGATTTTGACTCACACGTGAATTGGGTAGAGTTCTCTTCAATATATGGTCTCCAGAAATGTCATGTACGTTTCTTGAGGGATTAACCCTCTTTCCCTGTTCTTGTATCATATGTTAGACTGCATGCCTATGCTGCTTTTACTTTATTTCGTATTCTAATTACTCTGTTCAATATCTTTCGATACTCGTCTTTATATCTCTTTAGCATGATACTGTTTGATCGAAGTTTAAATTTCTAGTTAATTCATGCACTACACCTAAAGGGATAGCACACTAACACAATACATGAGTTAAGCGGGTTGTCTATCACAGTTTAGTTTCAATTTAATTTCATTTCGTATAACAGTAAAATGAACTTTGATTCTATATTCTTATCTTTCTTCCTTTGTTTCAAGGGTACTTAGCTTGTCTTCAATACGGAAGTTTAAAGGACTATTACTTCCGTAAACACGTACACATCAGTACGTCACACATCCTATCGTCTTGCGATTGTTTTCCTTCTTAACAAGTTCACGTAATACCGCATACATACAGAGTACTCATACTAGTTGTTTTTATTATATATTTATGTTTTCACAAGTCAAATAGTACGTGTTTATTTTTAATAGAGTTTTCAGTCATGTCATTGTCAGGTTTTAATTTCCCAAGGTGATTAGTCAATAACATACCCACGACACAGATTCTCGCAACATATACAATTTTCCCGGGGATCTGTCGTTCATATTTGAATACTTGCAAGAGGTTCATTTATACACGAGTGTGCAGATGTATACTACACAGTCTACCAGAGCCGTAGCAGACATAAATAATATTTCAATTTATCGAACAATATTTTCAAATATTGATATATCAATATGAATGAAATATCGATGTTGTTATTTTTATATTTTGGTGTTGTTATTTTCATTTTCAATATTTTAATATTTGTCTCATTATTTAACAATATTTTAACATTTGGTATTTTTCCGCATATCCTTATTTTGAAGCTCGATAATTTAATATATTTGATGTTGTAAGTTTCAATGCTTTAGATATTTTGATTTTTGATATTGTATATTTTATGACATTTCGATATTTCGGTATTCAGTATTTTGCAATATTTCGGTATTCATTACTTTTAGATATTTCAATATAACGATCAAGTTTCATGTTTTATCAATATGTATTTTCGACAACGAAATCCTTTTCTTAACAGTACCCTTCCTCTATATTGCGGCAAGCAACTTTAGTGTAATAACAATTGAGTTTCCTGTCACAATATGAAACTACGATAGACTTCCAAACTATGCAAATTCAATACTCAGACTTGAAGTAGCACATTTTTACTACAAGTTGCATTGCAATAGATGAATAAGATCAAAAATAGAACCTATACCTTGGACGATAAATCAATTTCAGAAATCCGTTACAGCATCTCTTACTGCTTTTGATCAATGAAGATTAATATTGAAACCGGAAGTCCTAAATGATGTATATCACTTCTGGTTGCAACAAAGAACTGAAATCAGATATAAAAACATATTAAAACACGTCTATATAAGAAAAACCGCTTGCCAATGTTAATTTTTTCAATTTTAATCATTATGCAATCACTGTTCTATCTGAAAATCATAGATATTGACCATGTCTGGTTTGAACAGATAGATAAAACACCAAACTCATTCTAGGGACGCTGAATCTGTGCGAATAAAATCACTTTTCAATTTTTCTTTATGAAAATAAGCACTAGTAATAGTAAATTTCAACGAATTCTGGTTTTGGTGGAATATTGATGTTGGTGATAGTATGTTATCTTGATGCGCTAAATCAATTGCAAAAAAAAACGCTTGTTGTTATCTATGATGCTACCACTTTTTGTTCCATAACGACCAACGTTGAAAACAGGAAACAGTTGATTTATACCACTTCCTTTTTGAATATGTGAGATGATGATTAACAAAAAAAAATATGGAAGCTAGTCTTAGTACATTGAATCGATGTAGGAAAAAAAATACATTTTCCATGTCTGTTTCAGATTTTGCTCTAAGGATATCAATATTTAAATCAGAAGTACTAATAAAGTTTAATCGTATCTAGTTTTGTTGGAGTGTTGTGATTGGTGATTACATGTTGTCTTGACACCCTGAGTCAATTACTAAATCGCTATCAAGTACCACTTTTTTGTTCTACTACGTTCAACGTTGAAAAAGTAAACGGTTGATTTCTGCCAGTTTTGGTCTGAAAAGAGGGATAACGGAGGAGATGACATCTATTCTTGGGACGCTGGATGCAAAAAGACCTCTTCTAGATATTTCTTACTGTTTTTGCCTCCTACCTGTTGACAGGCAGACGGATATAGCCATTCTATAAGACTTCCGACACTTATGGAAGCATAGTTTGGAAGTCTAATAGTACTGATGAAAATTTTAGCAAGACAGAACTATAAAGAATGACACTATTTAATTGACTCTGAACTACGTGAGTTCGTGCGTTCAATAGCATCACTTGCCATCATACCACATCATAACGCATGTCTACACTCCATTATATTATCTCTTCTCTTAGAAATTTATATTACACAACCATGCCAGGGATTCGGGAAGAAGCTATGGACTTCGCAGGATATATTAGGCTAGGTGTTAGCTAATAAAATAATTTTTTTCTATAGAAAAGAAACATTCAGTTTTTTTTTTAATTTGAAAAGGGAACACGGTATCGCTCTGACCTTCTTGGGTAGGGTCCTAATTTCGATATGGAACAGCCCTTCCTAGTTTGTGGTGAACAACATCGTATTCGTCGGTTTCATTGGTGTTCTCCCGTTTCCTCCCACCATCTCACTTACAGATTAATTCATAATTATTCACTTTCATTTTATATCGTTTCCTTTAGGCTAAAACGAGTAGACGTAGTACATTAAATGTCCACTACATACTAGTGGAGGTTTGAAGCATAAGAATATTCTTTAGTTCACATACCACTTCTTTTCTAAAAGCTCGCACCTCCACATTCAATTTCATACATCGTCGCTGCGCCTCGAAGAACCGCTATGTGACGTTTTTGCCGAAAATGCATTACAGGCCAGTCAATGAAGGGTCGAATAAGAAAAACATGGTGGAAAGCTGGAACAAATTTTATTTTCTTTATATAAGTGTCCGTAACAACATACTAGTTTTGCACCATTCTACTACCCCGGATTTCGCTGCCATCTTGGAAAAATGGCGCCAAAAATTAGTTTTTTTTTTGTAAATATCTCGCATGGTAAGCACTTTAGAGCAAAGCATGTTATTATAAAATAAATCTACATTAAATTCTCTACAAGAAATGTCCTCTTCATTTTTTTCTCTAGGATGCACCGTTTAGATGTTATAGGGGTGGGAAATTACACATTTTTCTTTCAGCATTGCTTTGTAGCAGAACTTTAACGAAAATTTTCTGATACTATTTTGTCTTAGTTATTTTTTAATATAAAATATAAATTAATATATTTTCATTCATTGCAGGTATGACTAAGGATAAGTAATCAGGTCTATTAGATCATTTATGTCCAAGATGTCAGCTGAAAAATATTTTATCTGTGAGGTACTTCTCGGTGATAGTATTGCATGTATAGTAAAAGAAAAAAGACTGAAAACATTAGTAGACTGCAGTATTAAAGTAAAAGATGGAAAAGAATGTCAACTTAAGGGACTGAGAAGTTTTACACTTCATGAAAAGTGTAGAAAAGTTTATACAAAAGCAAGAAATAAAGCGTTGCTGTTACAACGTACTTCATCACCTACGCCGATAACCCTTAGGTCAGTAGTACTAAGATTTAATTTTCAAGAAGCCTGCCTGTTTTGTAGACAATGTACATCAGATGAATTTTGAAAGAGACAAAGTGAGAACTTGTGAGTGAACGTGAGAGTGTACATCGCGTCGAAACCATTCAAGTTAAAGATTCTATTATGGAAGCAACCGACAGAAAAAATGACGACTGGGGCAAAGAAGTTAGTATTAGGATTGGCAATATTCATGATTTAGTTGCTGCTGAAGCCAGATACCATTTCTCATGCACGAAAATGTTCTACAAGATTTCTTCTGGAACGAAACGTGGTAGTCTGAAAGATAATGATGTTTCAGATGTCATGGCTTACGCTTTCAACTTCCTTGAAGCTAAAAGGAAAAATGAAATGAAATCTTCGTTTTACGTCCCACGATTACGCCGGTTAGGCTAAAGAAGACTGTGATGATGAGAGATGAGTGAAATGGTGGAATGAAGAAAGTAGGAGGAAACGGGAGAACCCCGAGAAAACCCACGAGCACGATTTTTGTCCACCACAAGGACCATACGGCGCAAGCTGGAATCGAACCAGGAACCCCAAGCACCGGAGGTGAACGCTCTACCACTGAGCCACTGCGTCTCCCGAAGCTAAAAGAAAGAGGGCCAATTTTCATTTAGTGAAATTTTTCAAAATTATAATGATGCACTGCAAACTGAAAAAGCAATATGAACTAAACTGAAATAAAATTACTCAGAAGATGTAATATCAACAAACAATGAGTGCAGGGTGAAGAAAAACCGAAACTTGAAAGAGAGGTCCCTCAGCATATAGTGCAAACAGTCCTAATGAAGAGAGAGCATTAAGAAGATGCTTATTGCCACACTCTTGATTAAGATGCACCGCAAGCCCTACTTGCGATGATGATAAAAAATATTTTTGTGTAGCTGCTGCAGTTATGACGTCAGAAATTGTTATAATCTTTCTTTCCCATTTTGTGCCATTCCTTGTCTTGTTTTTCAAGATAGTAGTGTCAAGAAGGCATTTTAAGATCCCAGGAATCAATCAATTAACATCATTCAAAGATTATCTACTGATGGCTAATCATCAGTTTCGTAAACCTAGGATTTCATATCTTCAATATTTATTTGCCCGGCTGTCATTATGATTCTCAATTTCTCTTCGTCCCTATACTTACGCTTTTGACGATCATACCATGCATCCATGAGTATTTTGTGCCCTGTATCACGGAAGCAAACTATGGGCTTTATGTTTATGTTTGTTGATATAATAATATCTTCTTAGTAATTTTCTTTCAGTTTAGTTCTTATTGTTTTTTGCAGTTGGCATTGCATTATTAGAATCTGGAAAAAAATCACTGAATGAAAATTGGCACTCTTCCTTGTTAGCTTCCATAATAGAATCTTTAACTTGAATGGTTTCGACGCGATGTACACTCTCACGTTCACTCACAAGTTATTTACTCTGTCTCTTTAAAAATTCATCTGACGTACGTTGTCTACAAAACAGGCAGGCTTCTTAAAAATTAAATCATAGTACTACTGACCTAAAAGTTATCGGCGTAGGTGATGAAGTACGTTGTAACAGCAACGCTTTGCAATTCTTGTTTTTGTGTAAACTTTTCTACACTTTTCATGAAGTATAACACTTCTCAGTCCCTTAAGTTGGCATTTGTTTCCATCTTTTACTTTAATACTGCAGTCTACTAATGTTATTAGACCCTTTTCGTTTGCTATACATGTAACACCATCACCGAGAAGTACCTCACAGATAAAACATTTTTCAGCTGACATGTTGAACATAGATGATCTAATAGACCTGATTACTTATCCTTAGTCACAACTGCAATGAACGAAAATATATTAATTTATATTTTATATTAAAAATCACTAAGACAAAATAGTATCAGAAAATTTTCGTTAAAGTTCTGCTACAAAGCAATGCTGAAAGAAAAATGCGTAATTTGCCACGTCTATAACATCTAAACGATGCATCCTAGAGAAAAAATGAAGAGAACATTTCTTGTAGGGAATTTAATGTAGATTATTTTTTGTAATAACATGTTTTGCTCTAAAATGCTTACCATGCGAGATATTTACAAAAAAAACTAATTTTGGTGCCATTTTTCCAAGATGGCGGCTAAATCAGGGATGGTAGAGTAGTGCAAAATTAGTATGTTGTTACGGACACTTATATAATGAAAATAAAATTTGTTCCAGCTTTCCACCATTTTTTTTCTTATTCGACCCTAAATCATCCCTTATTGACTGGCCTATTATGCCGTGCAAATAAACCTGAAAGCTGTCAGTCAGCGTCCCTTATAATGTGATAAATGAATATTCAATTGTTCAACCACAACAATGAAAAAAATAGATTTAAATTAAAGACTTCAAGTTTTCATCACGTACGTATTGATCCTCTATGTGCTTATAAAGACGCAAAAGATAAACTGACATGTGCTACGTAAACTCAGAAATAGAAATATAATATTGTTGAAGCAAGCTACAACAATACTCAGTGCATAATATACGCAGAACCAATTTTATTATATTTTTCAAGTGTTTCCGTGTATATTTGGCAAAATTTTAAGTTTGGAATGTTTTTTTGCTTCTCCAGAAAAGTTGTGGTTTTAACACATAGAGGTTCTTCGAGGAGCAGCGACGGTATTCTAGTTATATAAGTTCACCTAGTGGAATTTCTTACAGGGATATTTCAACCACAGCAGATCAGCAGAAGCTATCATCGTCTGACATCTCTCGCCTTCGTGGTTCTCGCTAGACATAACCTAGTCATCAGAGTTCAGGAAATAATGATGCTTTTCATCAGCAGTGTTTACTTCAATACATATTCATATTGCTTAGAATATGAAAATATATATTGACATTTTATGGTAAATACACACAGGTATTTCATGATAAATACACAGAGGCAACAATGCATATTTTCTTTTACTATACAGAAAAAATGAAAATGTTAGGATTCTACACGTTAATTTATACCAAAGATATCACTAACAAGATATTATTCTGTTCTTCTTGGCAATAAGTCTAGCACTGAAAATGTAACAAAATATAATCTATATGTTTATAAATATATTATATATAGGTATACATAAATAAAAATTAAAGGATGAGGGTATAGAAAATGATATATAGTGTAACTAACTAACGCGCGGCTGGATATCTTGTCTTGAAGCTCAACCTGCTTCACGTATTGTCCACACAATGCTGGGATTTCAAGCTGGTATATTTTAGTCAGGATATAAGTTGGTAAGTACCCAGCATTGATTTTGACGTTTCGCTCCAACTTTCGGAGACGCAGTTTGATCCTAAACGAGAAACGGACCATAATCATTAATCCTTTAGGGAAACGTTCTAGCTGCTCGCGTCGATGTTATGGAACCATGACTCTGTGTCGCATATTTCTGAATAATACTATTCACAGTGACACGAAAATTAGCACTTTACATATTTCTAGTACGCATGACGACGTAAACTTAGCCACAAATGAATCACTCTCACAATCTGTTTACTTTCGGTGACTCAGCCACATTGTTCTACTACGTGACTAACGAGATACCGTTCCTTGTCTCGTGTAAATCTCACGGCAACAGGTTGAGCATTCGCGATACAGTTCCACATTTACTTCAGCTCAATACAAATGAACAAACCTCTGTATATAAGCTTCTGTATGCGTAGAAAACTAGAAAGTGTGGATCCTTACCTCTACGCGTCCCTTGGGATTTCTTATTTTCTGTCTTGGGAATGAAGAGCGTCATATATCTTTTAATATTACTCGACTTGAAAGTTCTACTCACCTAGATAAAATCGAAGGTAATAATGAATCTAATCCTGTTTATGAAAATTGAGAAAACATTTAGAGAAAAGAGAAGCAAAGGGAACTATAGGATACGTGAGGGTCCCGAAATTGTATTTCAATTAGTAGCGAACACATAATTAAAAATTGCGGAAGAAGCCAAATAATATTGCAGTTATAGAATATCATAACTTAATGGACTTGAACTAAGGCAAAATTAAATAAAGAAAACGATCTCAATCTGTCTTATCTAAATGCCCTGATGGAAAGGAAAACATATTAGCTGATCTCGCAAAAGTTTTAGATCAATTAAAGAGGAGCTTCAAAGCAAAAAGCGCTAAGTCCATCCGCGGACGATAGGCTTTTTGTTGCGAATTTTCTATAAATCGCCATGTCTGACGCTATCTGTGCTACCCATTAGGTTCAAAAATCATTATGACACTGCGTAAAGTGGCCGTAAAATGAACCATTTGATGCAGAAAGCGCTATGCCCACCGTGTTGTCCGGAGCAGAACGCGCTATTTGACAATTTAGGAAAGTGTAGTTACATGATCTGACAAATTGTTTCGCGTGCTATAAGTATGAATGAGTCAACTGAGGTTAGGACGTTGTTGATATCACTTGGCGTCTGTACGGTGATAATGTGATTCTTCTACAAAGTCCATTCGATTTTCTTTTCCAACGGATGTGGTGATCAAAATAAAAATACACATGTTGTTCATGCCTTAATCATGTAGTTGCTGTGAAGTTATTCTTCTCTCAAGAATATTACTACCGACCGATTGTTTGGAGTGTTAGAAAAGTCTTCAAACACATTCCGAAATTTAGCACTGATATTTACGGTGAAATGTACCGCGAAATTGGGACTGTGAATATTCTAGGCCTGAACAAAAATTACAGGTATCAGTGACATCGAACGTGTGTTCCTGAAAAACGCTTTCCATCAAGGACGTCCCGGGGCTCTTTTCAAAATGCAATCAACATACAATTTTGACGACCCTTCTAAACAGTATGTGTCACCACTCAAACTAGGGATGAAGGTTGTAGCGTACCAGATGTCCCAGCACTACCCCTGGAAAATCGAAACACCAATGCGAAGAAAACTGACATTGCAAATCTAAATAAAAGAAAAAAAAAAGATTTAGAGATCACTGGAGGCGTGAATCTGTGCTTCAATTCTATATTGGCGCAGTGGAATCACAGTCTGCACGTTGTGCTGAAAACGAAAGTGTGTCCGAATGCGACTGCTTGGAAGAGGAAGTAGATATTGTATGAAACACAACATGAAATTGAGAGTATTATTACTGCAGAGCACATTAATGTGTATGTATATTCTTATAGCAAAAGTTCATTGTATTGGCAGAGAGAGAGAATTATACTTCTACATGCCTCATACACTGTTGGGTGTACCATTGTAAATAAAATATGCTCAAATGCACTTTCGTATTTCATTTATGGAGTCTTAGATACATCATTTACGGTCTGTTCGCATCAAAATGCACTTTGTCCAAAAGATTTTCAAACATACTCACCTATTACTGGAAAACTGATTTTTGTAATCATGCCATCTCAACTTATAACACTTTAATAAGTATATAACATTAACAGTTTACTTAAGTCCGCGACAGTTTCGGAGCTATTAGTTTTTCTACTGTTCTGATTTTTTTTTTTTTTAATTATAGACTTAGCATTTTATGCTTTGGAGCTCCTCATATAACCTGTTAAATATAAACATGGAAGCCTGGACAAAGAATATTAAAATAAGTTAAAAGTAGACCATGCTTTGAGAAACAATCTTCACTAGGGATCGAATCAGTTATATAAAAATAATGAAACATACATCTTAATATACATGGAACCTACTTAATTAAAAATGCATTATTTAGTTGATTTGATTTTGAGTTTAAGGCCTCTTTGAGCAGCGTGGCTATGGAAGAGAGGACCTACTGAGTAACATGGAATCGGAACCACGTGAGCTCCCACCGGGAATCGAACCAGGGTCTCCCACGCCAAAGGTATATATAATTGTGTCTTACATATCAGCTAATACTCTTGCTATAAAGTATAAAATAACTCAACATTTGATGTAAGTAAATGAGAAACCTAAGATATTACAGATTACTGAAATTGCGATTTAATTCAATTTCAATCAGTATACATCTTTATGACTGCTCAAGTTGCCTTATAAATATGCAGATTATGAATTATACTAATTTTTTCAATGAAATGAAATTCAATCTTTAAGTTTAACGTCCCACGCTTATGTCGGCTAGGTAAAGAAAACGGTGAAGATGAGAAATGAATTAAAATCGTTAAAGAGCATCAAGCGTAATAGCTTAACATTCAAGCACATATCTTACCTAACACTGATACTAGAGAAAAAAACTGCGACTATATTAGTACATACCATCAGCTATTCCTCGACTAAGAAAACCTAAGATATGATTTGTGGGATATGCCCTATAATGTATACAATAGAATAAATTCGAGGTTCTTAAATAGATTGTACGAGCTATTTGATTTTGTCGGGGATAGTAACGATTTGCAGCAAGTGGACGTGTCATTTACATCTATATTTCCACTTCAGTTAAGAATACGTGACTAGGAAGATTGAAGAAAACATAAGAGGATTATCATTGAATGGACAGAATCAGTTTCAATTATAAGCGAACAGTATAGACTTCCTAGAAAGCAATAAAAAAACAGTAACGGGCTTCGTATGATGTGATTGATTTACCGAGCTATCATGATATTTTTTTTTTTTAAATGATAGATTTGTAAAATAAGAAATGTTATGAATTTCAAATCCATAAAATATTATATGGTGAGAATGGTTTCTAAAATGTAAAATGCATTTATTGTATGTGGACTTTCCACTTAGATTTCTAAGAAAACGTTGGTTAATGTTATGACAACTATATCTCACGCGTACGTCCCGTTCTATGTTAATCATAGATAATTCATAGCATAACCGCATTGTGAAGGTGCCAGTAGAAATCCTACCGTCTCAACCCTAAAAATTAATAAACTCATAGATATTTCCTAAGGCGTACATAGCCAGGGATTGCGAAACATTAACATTTAACATAACATGGCATGCACGCAACATTTTTTTCAGATAGTCATGTCTTTGAGTGAAGACACCCTAAATCTCACGTTAATTTTCTAACAACCCAATACATGAAAGTAATCAGAAACCTTCAGAAGAAACTGTCACTTTATTGTACGCCACGCGAGTTATGGTGAAATTAGTCATGGGTCGCCATTTATAGAAAATTGTAATAAGTAATTTATATAAAGGGTCAATAATCTCCGTGTAACCAATAAAACAAAATTATCTAAACATTCAATTTCTGCTAAATTTTCTTATACACCATCCGAAGAACATTCAATTTCTTTCAGAAAACTGACTCTAAATTTGTTATAAAGGCAAACTGTGTGAAAACGAGATAACATTTAAATATCCAAAATGTTAGATGGTTTATCAACAAGCATGCCATTTACATTGGTAATAGCTAAAACAAAACGGTAATATATTTACCTCTTACTTAAAGCCAATTTTAAGCTTACAAAACAAATCTTCTGTACGTTTAAGTCTGCAGATTAACATATTTAATCTATGTGTGTAAGTCGACTATTCGCTTTGGAACATGGTTGTGCTTGATAGAGTAGTTATTTAACATCGAACCACAAAAAAGAGTATTCTATTTACCTTAGCTAGTTTCATAGATGGTGTATTTAACGTCAACTGTTTGTGAAACAGCCTGAAGCAGACAAGATAAAAGCATAATAAAAACTTAATATAAACATTGATTACGCTATACTCCTGGGAATATTTGCTTGTAATTATTTTCCCAGTACTTTAAATAATATTGGGAGCAAACTTAAACAACTAACATAAAAACATTGTTTTGCCTTTATGTTAATACCCCTTAGGTTTTATACGTTATATTTGATCATTTCATATATTTATACGTACATAGTCTGTTTGTGAAGTTTACATTAATTTGATGGTTTTAGGCTGTATTCACTTAATTTAATACGGTTACCACGACAACTGAAAGGCTTTTTAGAGTCTAGCGTAGTTGGTATCAAAAGTGGTGCAGGGAAGAAAAAGTAATTGCGTTCTTACCAAAGAGTTTTGTGTCAAGGAAACCTGAACTCAGATTTACCTAGTTGAGTTCTATATGTACTATTAGTTTGGGCGTATTATAAATTATGTTATGTAAGGAATATTCTGTGTGGTCGCATTCATACGCATGTGTCTCATGTTTCTTTTGATAGCTTATCCCGGGCAGAGAGAGAGAGAGAGAGAGAGACACGAAGCTCACCGAGCTCAAAAAGATCGTTTGGTCAAACAAAACCCTAATAAAGTGCAGGTGAACAGAAACACAGTGGAGACTACTAAGGAAAACTATTTCAATTAAAATAGACCCTCAATCACCCCTTTGTAATCGTCCTTCCTTCTTAGGATACTGCGCCATTATCTATGTTAAAACAACGAGTAACTTTCTGGAACGTCCCTAGCGCTATACCATCAAGCAAGCAAGGAAGGATGGGGGACATGTAGATACTATAGACTAAGTTAGTAAAACAATGGCCGCTGGACAAAGCTGAAAAGCTCTTAAACTCGCACGTGTCTTGATCGATAAAACATTGTAAGGTGTATAAAGTGATCAAAAACACACCTATATCTAACTTCAAACAAATGATGAGAATGCCACGTATATTTTCGGACCAGTGTCACTAAATGAATACTAATTATATTAAAATAATTAAATTTGTTCAATTACTAGTAATGTAGTTAACACGGCGGTATTAAATATAATTTGAATTTTACATCAAGTAAGGATACACCCGTAGGTATGATGTAATATTCATGAAGATGTAAGCAAATGATAATAGGATTAAGTTATAGTTTTAAACTATTTATATACTTATTTATTTTGAGAAAACCAGAGAATTAGAATTGTTTTTCCCTTGTCTTTAGCAATAGTTAATATCACTTTTGGCAATATACTATTTACTTTATTATTATTATTATTATTATTATTATTATTATTATTATTATTATTATTATTATTATTATTATTATTATTATTATTATTAGTAGTAGTAGTAGTAGTAGTAGTAGTAGTAGTAGTAGTAGTAGTAGCTCATATTCCTCCATTAAGTTAAAAACGAAGGTGGACAAAGTTTACGTTAATATAGCGTTGATTGCTCATTTTTTTTAGCGTAGGATATTGCATATTTTGCATTTTTATTTTAACCCTCCGTGGTCACACTTATTTTTTGTGACACGGAAGTCACACTGGGTTTCAATAGACCTCAGACTCTTTCTTGTTTTATTTCATGTTTTAAATATCTTTTTTTTTTTTTTTTGTATTTACTATTCTGTGATAGACGCAGCGTACCAGCCATAGCAGCAGGTAATGTTGCCAATTGAATTTACATGGGTGAGAAAGGTTTCAAGAAACAACAGGAAAAAAAATCGGAACTAAAAGTAAGATCTTTGAGATTTGTCAGACCCCAGTATGACCACGGAGAGTTAAGAGAATATCCTTTTCACGTTTTGACACTACGGTATAATTCCAACTAACAGGGAAGCAATATTAAAACAGAAATAATAAATATTTTACACGAAGAGAAAAACTGAGCACACTAGGAAGGAAAACTCGTAGATATCGGCTACAGACAGCTTCCGTGGCGCTACTCCTGCCACGCCAGGAGAGCTGCAATCTATGTTGTGGTGCAGACTTTCTGTACAGCGTTCGAGAATGAAAATAAAATTATTTTTTTTTATTTTAACGTGTCACGTTTATATCCAAGGAGACGGATAATTAATGAAAGTGAATCACGTGAAATTAGTTTTTGTGCTCTTTCACCAGGAATCGAACTCGGAACCATCTGTACCCAAGGCATACGTACTAGACATTAGACTTGAGGGGAGGTCGTACTGCGTTGGAGTTAGGTTAGCCTAGATGTTGGATACGTACTCCTTATCTTTGTACGTGGGTTCAGTACAAATTTTCTGAGTGCTGCTACTTACTCAATTCTTTTCCCTGTACGTATATTTCCAACCAGAAAGAAAATCTAGATCATACGGAAGAATGAGGCTTTAATGTCCTTACAAAACGAGGCAATGGTTATCACAGCACTTTTATGATTAACTGTATCCTGTACGTACCGATGGAGGATACACATGATTTCTGTCTACTTGTGGCTGTGCAGATTGGTTCTGGCTAGACACCAAACATGTACATAGGCAAATAAAGACACTTTTGTGTATGATACAGAACCTGTTAAATTTTGTCTCTTCACATATTGAAAACTAAAACTCAGCTTTATTTTCTCTCTTAAGGGACTTCCTAGTTTAATATAGTGATAAGGGTGGAGATATAACATACTCTTGTGTAGCCGAATACATGTCGAAAAAGTATTTCTCATCTTTTATGAGTTTACATTATTATACAGGTTCAACTTTGAAATCGGAAGTAATATATATCTATATATCTAGTACTTCCTGTTTCAATAAAGGTAGATTATAGGATGTGAGTGTTATATATATATATATATAATTCAGCGTCACAAAATAATTCCTAGCTGTCTCTTAACCGTTCTCGTTCTGATACATTTCCACAGTCAAATGATCTGTCATACACGTCGTTCTGTAAATCTTCTCATAATATGCATTGCTTGATTTGGAAGTCTTTGAAAAAATAGCAGCTTTAATTTCTTGCGTTACAAAGTAGATAACGCACGAATAATAACATTCCGATGTCTAAGAGAGAATAATAACGAATATTAACATAAGATGTGTATTTATATAAGAGTGGTGATTAGGAAACTTTTGAAATAAAGCTACTTTTTGGTATGGTAAGGGGAATATATTAAGCAGGATAGTACCAACATATGGTGTAGAGACTTCGCAAAGTTAGCATCTGCAGTTAAGCATACATGTTAAAAAACATTTGTGCTACATCGTTTGCGAAATCACCTACCGTCCCACATCGACTATCTTCAACAGAAATTGTGCCATTAACTTCATCATACAATTATAATAGTTTTATAATAACAAATATCCAAGTTTTTACGTAGATCCTTGCTTTTTTTTTTTAAAAAAAAGCAACCAGAAAAAGTTTTATGAAAATCAGTTTACAAATGCAGTAGAGCGTCGATTATCCGAAGTAATTGGGGGACATGGGTGTTTGGAAAACTGGTTTGTTCGGATAATCGAACTGTACTGTACTGTACTGTACTTCTACAGCCAGTGTCAAACCGACAGAAGTGTGCTGATTGTTGAAACACAGCGACTGGCGGCTTGGCCGGTCAGCAGCGCCTTATGAAGGCCCCATTACAAGCAATGTTCCGCTAGCGGTGGCTCAGTGCGGCGACTACTGTGGAAAACTTGATTTGGGAGTGAGGGGGATGATGGACGGTAGGGTGGGAGAGTAACAGGTGCGAGAGAGTACACAGTTCGGTTAAGCGGTTGTTCGGTTGACCGACGTTTGGATAATCGACGCTCTACTGTAAGTTATTCATTAGTGGGAATCTAAAAGACACTTTATAATTTAGATTAACATGTAATATTTTGTAAGCAATAAAAGGTTCATTAAATGTTAATGTTATTTTCCTTTCATTAATTTGTAAAGTAGTATGATCAGGCTCAATACATTAAACAAGAAACTCAATTCAATTTTGTTTGCAATAAATATGTCACTAGTAAATATTGAACAATCGGCAAAAACGTTAAAATATCGAACGCTATGCTATTGCAATTGGAGCTTAAGAAATGTACGAAAGTAGAACTTCAAGTACTTTTTCGTCTATTAGTTCTTCGGAAGTGCAATCTAAATTCAGAACTCTTATTATAACTTCTTTTCCGGTATAACACTTCACGACAATTATTACTTCTGTTTCTATAGGTTTAGAAGAAAGGTTAAAAGTCTGCATGTGCATATCTTTCCAAGTAGTGAAGTATTTAGTAGCATCTCGTGTTATTCAGATATAGATTAAAATCACATTTTAAATATTGCTTCTTTGTGTAGTTATTCACAACATTGAAGTTTAGTTTGAACTCGGAGCTGTAACAATGAGTGTAAGTTTCACTTCTAACTTTTTTTTCAAGATATGAGTTAACTTTTCATATTCGTATGACCACTTTTACTATTTGAAATAGAGACCTCAGTAGTTATAATGAGGGAATGGAAAACTATAATTTTTTTGAAATGTTATACTATTTTGCCATCTTCACGTTTAAAGTGTGAATCTTCTGGCTGCTGTATTTAAGAAATGGTCATCAAAGATTACAAATGTATATTCTCGTTCCCATTAAGTCCTGGGAAATTATAAATAATACTGTCAATTTTTGTTGAAGTGTTACATTGTATATTAGAGAAATGCACAATGACTATTTGTATGAAACACGGGTGCTTACCTCTGGAGTAGAACGAGTAAGGTAACCATATTATTTAATAAGTACCAGGAGGAATATTAGTATACCAGACAATACATAAAATATTTTTGCAGAATAATATTAAAGACGAGTCGTAAGTATTATAATGTGATGATAATGAACAACACACCTGTGTTCATTACAGTGCAACAAAAGCAGCTTTACATTCAAAGTACAACCCCATATGTTGGACTGTCTGCTTCGACTTTTCTGATAGTTTCTTGATTCCACGTTGATACCGCACCTTGTCGTTTGAGACAAAGACGTCAGTCACTGCTGTTTCCACCTTCTGCTGGTTGGAGAAGCATCCTGATTTCAAAAAATGCGCCATAGTTTCGGATTTTACTTTGATTTTACGAGTTCGTCTTTTTAAAAAAAAAAAATTACCGTAACACAAACCCATCTTTCTATTATTTTTGACAGAGTTGAAAACTTCTGTGTAACTATTCTAAAAGGATACCAAGTTCTATGTAAATCCAAAAATTGGACAATTAAATTTACAACTTTTAGTGCTGATATCAAGTTCTATACAGTATCATCTCGATATGGTATTTCCTGGCAAGTTGCTCGCAGTACTAAGAGTTTCAAATTTCATATCCTGATTTCCGAGTTTCAATAGAATGTTGCATCTCTTCAGATTTCTATTCTTTTCCTGGGCCAACAAAATGATAAATGTACGAGAACTTGGCTGTATTTTTCATATTTTTGGTAGGATATCACTACTTTCTATAAAACATGATTTACCTACCATCTAAAGCATCAGATAGACCATCAGCTAGCATCTTAAGTAGTGATAGTGATGAATATTTAATCCTTACTTTTCCGTCTCAAGTTTTAGATTTTCTTGTTTATAGGAAGTACCTTAAAAATTTTTATTGGTTTTCAGTAACAACAACTTAGCAACCCAATATCAAATTTTAGGATACCTGTTCCCCTATTATTATCCATAGAATTGGTAAATCTGAGAGATCAGTACAACTAGTCAGAAAGTTCAACGGACCACACTACTCTAGTTTTCTGTGGAAAGCAAATTTATCTTTCATATTCGGTGTTTCGAGCACAAACCAGTATACCAGTATACTTATATTTTGAAAATAGTACTAATTTAAATTCTTTAATTTTTTATTGGTATTAAAAAAATATATAATACATTTTTTATTATAGATAGATAAAAATTAAAGACGAGAATATTTTATAATAATACATCTCTTTAAAGATATTAACTAACTAACTAACTCTATGGCCTATGGAACCCGAGGTTCGATGCCGCGTTCACAAAAGCTCTCCACTGACTTCTATCCTTAGCTAATTGCATCCAGTTTCTACTTTGTATTCCAATCTCTGTGAGATCCATCTTAATATTGTCCTCCCATCTGCGCCTAGATCTTCCTAATGGTCGTTTTGCTATTGGTCTTCCAGTCAAGACTTTGAAAGCGTTTCTACTTTCTTCCATTCTACTTTAAAGATATTTGAATTTGTATAATCCTTATCTTATTAAATTAAATCATCTATTGTTTGTTTAATATATACTTGTTTGAGAATTTTAAGTATAGTATGTAATATGCAGTTTCCTGAAATTTTACTTATTTCTGTCTAATTTGCACTGATGTTCAATCTAAGAAGACCAAGAGGTATACTTTGAGAACAACAGTTTGAGAAACGCTAATATAAGGCAATGTTCTATTTTATATTACTTTAGCTTTCCTCTACCTGTTGTATTTTACATTACTTCAGCCTAACTCATCGCCACTGTATGTCTAACGTACAAGGACGACAAGTCTTATGGCCTATTTTTGCTTTTATCAATAACATATTTTTATTCCTTCTACCATAGTTTCAAAATCACCATCTTGTTTCTAAGAAGAACATTGTTCATGGTAAATTTTCCTCATATCTGATCCCTTCACTGCCATGCGGAAAACAGGTAAAATTTCATGGTACTTCACCCGAGAAAATATCTCGGTATGGAGGAAGGAACGGGACAGATTTTTTCGTTTTGCAACGCTATCTCGTGTCAGAAGACATAAGGCATTTAATATAGCTTGGAGTTTCAAACTACATCTTCGTATATTAGTTCGTGCTTTTTTGTACCTTCTGTGTTCTCCTATAATACTGTGAAGATGGTATGTTTTATGAAGGACTAAAGTTGTAGTTGGGTTGCTCGTGAGAAAAATGTGGGGAGTAACGTGGAAGGAGGTTCTAGCATAAGAAAGACAAAATGACGTGCACTCACAAGCTAAAAACATAAGATACGTTAGCGTGATGAAACAGTATTCAGAACGGATTATCTTGCATGGAAAGGTGGATGTAACTACCTTGCTAAATTATCACACATGAGTGTTTTATTTAAAGTTTATTTGCTCCTCCTTCGTGATATATATATATATATATATATATATATATATATATATATATATATATATATATATATATATATATATATATATATAAAGTGTAAGTCATTAATATCTGAGATTGAATAACTTTTACGTAGCTTTTATGCGACTTAGCCTCTGCATAAGGAAAGCCTTTGAGTAAGACTCACTGAAACTCAAATCTCTGTTCCATCATATTTAGAAAGCATCTCTTAAGCTCATTGGTGTTTCCTGGAAACAAGTTAGTTATTTCAAATGTAATTTCCTCGAAATAATATCTTCAAAAGTATACGGAGTGCTCTTTCAAAATTTAGAACTGTGGACGGCATGAAATGTAATTAAAATTATTGAACCGTAGGAAGTTTAACGAAAAGTAGTACTAACAAAAATAAGGGTAATAGTTCTTGCTTGTTTGTTTAGTGCTTAACGCCCCTTTGCAAAACCGTAGCTGAATGAGATGTATGCCTACAACTTCTGGGAGATTCCAACCACATGCACAGGAAATCAAACATACATCTCTCAAATCGATAGCGTTCTTGCTTTTAGTGTGGGAAGTTCAAATTCCAGTGAGAATAATAAAGAGTTTGTACAGAGTAATCGATTCTTTTAAAACATAAAACACTCGAACATTGAAAATAATCATCATCCGTGTCCACATATATTTTACAAATAATGTAAGACAATTTACTAAGTAGTGTTTCTGATTTTAGAGAAAATACTTATCAGTGCCTTTACCTATACTATACGGATAATATAAGATAATTTTGTCTTTTCTGTGTACTGTTAGTGATTTTAGAGAAATTTTGAATTCATTTCTGTGGTTATATTAAGCTGACAACATAACAATTTTATTTGTTCAAAGTAGTGTTTCTAATTTTAGAAAAAAAATGAATCAATATGTAAATCCATCATTGATACAACTCAATTTCGTATGTTCTAACAAGTAAGGTTTCCCAGGTGATACACGCCGATTTTAATCAAACTTCACAGGTTTGTAGAACAGCAAAAAATAAGCGACACGTATTTTTTTGTAGCGGCCCATATGCATATTTAGGCGGTATAATAGGGCTGTCAAATTGGGACAACAAAGCATACTTTAGGTAATAGCGCGAAAACGAGAAGAGATAGACAAACGTTGTAAAAGAGCAAGTTGTCATGACACGATAAGCATTTCAATAACACATAGCGCTTCCACGGGGATAACACACAACATCCGCAAATGGACCAATCAGAGATGAAAAGCAGTCACAAAACTTTATCTATTACGCGGAATCCAAATAATGTAGGTAAGAATAAAGAATGATAAAGAATAAGAGATACGTGTTTTTTCGTTTTTGCAAGATGAGACAAAAAACGTAAATAGATGCATCGTTATCTCAATGTCGAAAGATTGGAGAACTGGGAATAAGAAGATGTGAACGCCTGTATGAGAGGCAACCTGTCAATCAGTGTTGTAGAACTGGTTGCAGCTGACAGGTAGAATCCTGCTCGAGAGATAAATACCAAACATGGTCTTGTTGTTCAATGGTTTATATGTTATATCTATTAGTAGTTAATGATTGCGAACAGTTCAATCCTCTTGATCAGTAATTTGAAAGCCACCCAGTAGTAAACGAAATCACACCCTTCCTGTAAGAATCGGCCGTATAGGATAGTAATACAAACATTGATATTGTTTCGCAACAAGCCCCGTTGTAGGGATAAATAGGCCCCTTTGCGGGATACTAAACAACATGAATTGCATGTTCTTCGGCTTTAGTTATGCCCAGTTCTTTGTCAATGACACTAGACCTGTTTTCTAGAAGTTTGTGTTCGGAATGCTACGTTTAGTTCTATCTATTAATACAACAGAGGAACGGTTTCCAATATTGACATGTGGCAAATTCAAACGCATTTGAATGGCCAAGAACGGAATTTATGTACTGTTTTCGTAAATGTATATCGAACTGTTTTGTTAGTTAGTTGTAGGACTTTTAATTTTTGTTCAATGGAACTGTTTTGTTAGTTAGTTGTAGAACTTTTCATTTTCATTTGACGTGTCATACTTTATACTGTTTATATTTGTATATTTCGAAACAAATACATGTAGCCACGAATCATTTAATGTCGTTTTAATACTGCTTATGTCAAGAAAGTTCTATTAGGCTCATGTCCGATTTCAATAAGAATCATTTGTATGACGAATATTTACTGCAATTGCTTATATTCGTTCCATACAATATTCGACATTACGCTACATTCTGTTAAATAGCAGCCGGCTATGGTTCAACATACAGCATATTACCGAAAATAGTGCTTGTGTAACACATTCATGTGTTTTGGTTTAAATGCATGTTCATATGCATGTGACTATGAATTGTCTTTTTTTGTCAACCTGTTCAATTGTGTTCAACATGTTGTTTAGTATCCCGCAAAGGGGCCTATTTATCCCTACAAAGGGGCTTGTTGCAAAACAATATCAATGTTTGTATTACTATCCTATACGGCCCATTCTTACAGGAAGGGTGTGATTTCGTTTACTGGCTGGGTGGCTTTTAAATTTCTGATCATGAGCATTGAACTGTTCCCAATCACTAACTACTAATAGATATAACTTATAAACCATTGAACAATAAGACCATGTTTGGTATTCATCTCTCGAGCAGGATTTTACCTGTCACCTGCAACCAGTTCTACAAAACTGATTGACAGGTTGTCTCTCATACAGGCGTTCACATCTTCTTATTCCCAGTTCTCCAATCTTTCGACATTGAGATAACGATGCATCTATTTACGTTTTTGGTGTCATCTTGCAAAAACGAAAAAACACGTATCTCTTATTCTTTATCATTCTTTATTCTTACCTACATTATTTGGATTCCGCGTAATAGATAAAGTTTTGTGACTGCTTTTCATCTCTGATTGGTCCATTTGCGGATGTTGTGTGTTATCCCCGTGGAAGCGCTATGTGTTATTGAAATGATTATCGTGTCATGACAACTTGCTCCTTTACAATGTTTGTCTATCTCTTCTCGTTTTCGCGCTATTACCTAAAGTATGCTTTGTTGTCCCATTTTGACAGCCCTATTATACCGCCTAAATATGCATATGGGCCGCTATAAAAAAATACGTGTCGCTTATTTTTTGCTGTTCTACAAACCTGTGAAGTTTGATTAAAATCGGCGTGTATCACCTGGGAAACCTTACTTGTAAGTAATATTCCTAAGTGAAGAGATTATTCGTATTCAGGTATGTCTTCTGTCTCTACATCACTTTAAACTGCTGAAAGTAGTATTTAGAGCCACATCGTTGCTAAATTAGATTCAACAAACTCGGGTTCGATTCCTGGCGGGAGCACATGTAGTTCGAATTCCAGGTTAAACTGTAGACCAACGTCTTGTATGCGCTCGCTGCTAAACGAGACGCTAAACTTCAAATCAAACCAAATTAAAGTAGTTTTTTTAAATGAATGTTGGCTCTTTAAAAACAAGATTCTCTTATGAAGTTCTGTTCCATGCTAAACCACAGAACACCAATCTAAGCCTCTGTGCTGGATAGGAATGATAAACTCCAGACAAGTGCATAAGTAACCATACGAACAATAAACTTGTTTCAATAAAATCATTGCGTAAGTATATTTAACCTAAAGGTCCCTTTGTAACTTCATGGTTAGAGCACTTGCTTTCGGATATGTAATCGTAAGTTCAAAAATTATTTAAATGTTTCAGATACGAACTCTATTGTTTAATGAGATTTCACAATCCCATCCTTTATCATCTTTTGCAACACAAAGACATAAAACAAGTACTAACATCATTACTTGATATGAAGAGTGAACATTATGTGGGAATTTCATGTAATAATGGATCATGATAAGTTAGCGATAGAGTGTTCAATTTTCATAGGAAAGCCTTTTCGAGGAAAAGTTCCTAATTGGTTCCCAGAGTACATAAGGTTATGTTGGGCAACACCAGATTATCTTCATTTCACGAACTCAATCGTAATCTTTATTTACGTATATTTATTGTTTGTTCGCTTTAAACTAGATGTCATAAAACGTAGATATCAAATGTAAGATTCACTTCTTGGTCTTCTTTAGTTATTTTTAATCCAATCTAAAATTTTTAATGATAAGATCTATGGAAAAAGATCTATCCTGTATCTATCAATTTGTCAGTCATCAGCTTTTGCATAGAAAGAAGTGACCTTGATCCACACAATTTGAAACACGGATAGATCTTTCCTAGTATATCTGTGTATCTATCTATTTGTCTAGCATTAGCTTTTGCTTAGAAAGAAGTGACCTATATCCACAAATTTGATACACGGATAGATCTTTCCAAGTAGATCTGTCTGTGTTTCTATCTGTTTGTCTGTCATCAGCTTTCTGCATAGAAAGAAGTGACATAGATCTACCCAACTTGATACACGGATATATCTTTCCTAGTATATCTGTTTGTCTGTGATCAGCTTTCTGTATAGAAAGAAGTGACCTAGATCCACCCAATTTGATAGAAGGATAGATTTTTCCAAGTGTGTCTGTTTGTCTTTCTATCTGTTTGTCTGTGATCAGCTTTCTGCATAGAAAGAAATGGCCTGGTTCAACACAATTTGATACACGGATAGATGTTTCCTAGTATATCTGTCTGTGTTTCTATCTGTTTGTTTGTCATAATCTTTCTGCATAGAAAGAAGTGACCTAGATCCACACAATTTGACACACAGATAGATCTTTCCTAGTATATCTGTCTGTGTTTCTATCTATTTGTCTGTCATCAGCTTTTGCATAGAAAGAAGTGACCTAGATCCACACAATTTGAAACACGGATGGATCTTTCCTAGTATATCTGTGTATCTATCTATTTGTCTGTCATCAGCTTTCTGCTTAGAAAGAAGTGATCTATATCCACAAATTTGATACACGGATAGATCTTTCCTAGTATATCTGTCTGTGTTTCTATCTGTTTGTCTGTCATCAGCTTTCAGCATAAAAAGAAGTGACATAGATCTACCCAACTTGATACACGGATAGATCTTTCCTCGTATATCTGTTTGTCTGTCGTCAGCTTTCTGTATAGAAAGAAATGATCTGGATCCACCCAATTTGATACACGGATAGAAGTTTCCTAGAATATCTGTCTGTCTTTCTATCTGTTTGTCTCTCATAAGCTTTCTGCATAGAAAGAAGTGATCTAGATCCACACAATTTGATACACGGATAGATCTTTCCTAGTATATCTGTCTGTGTTTCTATCTATTTGTCTGTCATCAGCTTTTGCATGGAAAGAAGTGATTTAGATCCACACAATTTGATACACGGATAGATCTTTCCTAGTATATCTGTGTATCTATCTATTTGTCTTTTATCAGCTTTCTGCTTAGAAAGAAGTAGCCTATACCCACCAAATTTGATACACGAATAGATCTTTCCTAGTATATCTATTTGTCTGTCATCAGCTTTCAGTATAGAAAGAAGTGACCTAGAGCCACTCAATTTGCTACACGAATAGATCTTTCCTAGTGTATCTGTCTGTCCTTCTATCTTTTTGCCTGTCATCAGCTTTCTGCATAGAAAGAAGTGACCTAGATCCACCAAATTTGGTACACAGGTATATCTTTCCTAGCTCTAATCGCTTACGAATGTCCTTTTTTGAGTTTCAACACTGAAGGATTTTACGTGGAGTAAATGGTATGCATAAAGGGAGATGATATATACTAGGAACGCCAGATATTACTGTCAAACTCATAGTTTTTGGGGTCACTGAGATGAATAGTAACAATACTGATGCTGTCAAATCCCAAGTTTAACACTCATGGGTGTGGGAGGTTGGAGGAGGGGGCATGAAAAATAATATGTTCAAGAAAACCGATATTAGTGTCGAATTAATAGTTTTCGGGATTGCTAAGCTCATTGGTGACAATGCAGAAGATATGTGAGCCCAAGGTTAGTCAATACCAGGTATGGCAGCCTGTCCAGGAACTGACAGGGGCAAAAGCATTGCTATTCGTTATTTAGGTATTTCACCGGCATTGACATTTCATTGTTTTATTTATACATTTCACTCGTATAGATAGTGACAACGCCAAAGGCGTTTCTCTACTTTATTTATTTCACTCTCTTCTTTACCTTAAATTATGATATATTATATAAATCTTGTCCTTATCTTGTTAGAAGCAGGTATTTTAGTTTGTAAATAAATAAACAAATAAATGCAACTTTGTGTATATCATCACGCCAAAACGTATGAATTGGGCTTATGCAATGACAGACCCTCGCTCCAGGGAAGATTTGTACTATTATATATTGTGTCGTATGATAAAACAGTTATTATGAGCTGTGATAATTATTGATCACAAAAGCATCCATAATGTTCTGTATGAACGTGGAATAGTCTAAGTAAAATAATTTTCGAATAGTGCAATCTGAAAATTAATGATTTTCTTGAAAATTGACGATCTTCTCGTTGATGATTATTTGAAGTAGACACGGTAGCTCAGCGGTACAGAGAAGTATCCGTAGTGCGATCCGAGACCGTGCAGGTTTGTGGTGGACAACGCCGTGTCCGTAGGATTTCTCAAGATTCTATCGTATCCTCCCACATTTTCATTCTGCCCATCTTTCTAAATCATTTATTTTCATTACTCATCTGTCTTCTTCAACCCTAAAAGGCTTAACCGTGAGACATTCAATTTACTTTAAAACAATTGATTTTGCATATGGGAGTTAATTTTTGTTATGCTTATTCCTTATATAGAACGTACGTTTGAATATATTTGATTGCCCCAAGAATACCATACATATCTATGAATTGCAGCATTACATTCAAACAGCTGTAATTTACACCCAGAAGTACTTTGCCATAACCATCAAAAGAAAAAAAAATAAATGAAATCTTTGAGATTTATGTCCGACGTTTATGTCATGTGGCCTAAAGGAGACGGTGACGATAAGAAATGAATGAAGTAGTGGAATAAGGAAAGTCGGAATTAAGGGAAGACCCCCACGAAAATTCACTCACATGGTGTTTGTCCAGCACAAAATTCACTTGGCACAAGCTGAGAACGAACTAGGGACTCCACACACCAGAGGTTAACGGTCTACCACTTAGCCATCGGGGAAAATATGACCATTAACAGATATTAAGGCCAAATGTTCAAGTTGCAGGGATAAATTTATTAATATCACCTCTTTCTCATGGACAGTTATAAATGGCGCTGTCCAAACTTGGGTTATTAACGATCTCTACATATATTCTGACGAACTAAGATCAACGAAACATGTTCACACGAATATCCTGGACTAAGCGGTTAGCGTACGCGCCTTTGGCGTGGGAGACCCCGGTTCGATTCCCGGCGGGAGCTCATGTGGTTCGGATTCCACGTTAATCAGTAGGTCCACGTCTCATATAGCCTCGCTGCTGTACGGGACGTAAAACTCAAAAAAACAATCAATCAATATTCTGGAATGACTCATCTGCTATGATTATGAAAAAAAGCAATTAGTAACGGTTCACTGCGAATCAAGAGTAGAACACTTAGTATAAATTTAGTAATAAAAACATATACAGCAGAATAATGTAGCGGTTAATGAAAGTGTATTGAAAATAAATTGAATGAGTGAATTTCAAATGGTACGTAATTTACAAAATAACCAAGCTAACCTGACATAACTAATATGTCCTCTGTAAGTTCCTATACTCCTTGAGAGGAACACGGAAGACATTCTCCAATTTTAGGTCCTCTATACTTGCGAAATCTATTCATTTTTACATACGGTGACGAGTTTCCTTGAGTGGGTGTTGCTACTTTTAACAAATAAACATTCAACTTAAAACTAAGAGAAACATATTTTAGAAACTGACCACCTTAAATCTTTTGATAAACCATTTTCATTTAATTGACAAAATCTAGAATAAATGAACTTTTTAAATGACGTTGAGTAGTATTTCTAGTTTGAATTTATGCTAAGGGAAATTAGAACGAAATATAATTTAGAAGAAGGAGGCATTGATTTAATCATGAATGAACCTTCTTTTTTTTCTTCTTAAGGATAGGAAAAAATAGTCTTTATTTTTTTTATTTTTACCATGAACATCGTATTAGTTCCAGCTGCTTGCCTTTCTTTCCCCAATTCTCTCTACTCATTTTGTTTCAGAAAGAAAAGGAAAAAAAGCACAAAAGACCTATATATATATATATATAGTTCTATTCAACCGGGTTTTCTGCCTTTAAAAGAAGAAAAAGAGAGTAGCTGACTCACAGGCTAAAAGCTTAAAGACTTAAAGAGTCAATGTAAGCAAGCAAACAAGCAAACGAGAGAAACACTGGAGGACTATTTGAGGTTTCAATCCACTTCCACAATAACGGCCATTTTCTCTGTATAAAAAAAAAGATTCTGGTCCTCTTCTTTCTCTCCCTCTTTGCTCTCTCTCTCTTCTCCTTAAGAAATGTTACTTGTACTTTTCCCCCGTAGATACTGGACGAAATTAAAAACCCAGAAGAGGAACTTTTAAGGGCATTTCTTTGCTTTCTTTTCGTTCGTGTTTTTCTTCAATCTTATTTCTTCTTTTCTTACTTTCTTCTTAAGAAATAAAGAATAAAATTCGCTGATAAAAAATGTTTCTTTTTTATATATAGTCTACACTTTAAAAAAGGTATTGATTTCTTTCGATCCTTTATATATATATGTTTTTTCTGTCCCGCACAATTTTTTTTTCTGCCTTATGATATTCATTTCTTTTTTTTTTATATCACTACAAAGGGGATTCTTGTACATACTTGTATTGAAAATCTTGAAAACTGTACTGAAGGGCCAGGAGGTTTGAAAAGTATATATATATATATATATATATATATATATATATATATATATATATATATATATATATATATATCAGAAATGCAGTATAAATCTTGGAAAGAGATTTCTGCACGTTATTGATAAGGAGAATCGTGTGTGTATTTATATAATAAAATCCTTAGAGGATTTTTTCTCAAAGATTTTCCTTTGCTTTTACCCAGTTTTCTTGCTTAGATCCCTGATCCCTGTACCCTCATTTTGTCGTCTCCATCTTCATCTGATGCTTAGATTTTCTTTATTCACGTCCTCTAAACGTATATAGATATAGCTTTATTTTCAATATGTGTGTACCTTTAATCTTACCTCTTTTTTGAAGATCTTAAATTAAACTTTAAGATCTATAATACATGTATATTTATTTTTTCAGAATTTTCTGAACCAGTATTTCTCACAAGAAATTGGAAGTTAGTTCGTATGTTCTTTTCATATTTGCCATATTTGCATATGTGAGGGTAATCTGTGTGATCATTGGAACTGGTCTTCCATTTTTTGCCAAGTGCTATTTGACGCACTTTTATTTCTTTTTTCTTGCCAAATGAAATGAGGTGATTATGGTTCGTTCGCTTAAAATATGTATTTCTTACCAACTATGGAGCATGTGATATCGATCTAAGGCTGGATTCTCAATGAATATATTGTAGACAAACTGACATGCTAAACCCTGAGGTTTCAAACATGTAAAACCTAAAGTTACATGTGTCACAGCTATGTACAAATTGTGCCATGAATTCTTGGTATTGATCCGCAATATTTCCATAATGAGTGAACAATTTATTTTAACCTATTTTAAGTAGCTCACGCTATCTAAAAGGAATTGTATTTTATAGTTAAACTTTCATACACTTGTCATCTAACTTAAATAAGGCAAACTAGGCCAAAAGAGATGGAAATTTATTAATTATGGTATTCTTTTCAAACTTGTCTCCTGATCAAGATTTTCGTCATTCAGCACGCATTACTATACATAGTACATATTAAAAGACGTTTTTTGTTATGTGTGATTGTATATTTGGTGAAGTTTTTGTGATATCTTTTTTTGCGCCAAGTGAACTTTGTGGTGGACAAACACCGTGTGCGTGGGTTTTCTCGGGGTTCTCCCGTTTCCTCCCACTTTCTCCATTCCAACATTTCATTCATTACTCATCACCACCGTCTCCTTTAGCCTAACCGGCATAACCGTGGGGCGTAAAACTCAAAGATTTCATTTCCTTTTCCTTTTGTTTTGGGATTACTATGTCGTATGTTCTCATATGCCTTGTCTCTTAATATAACCATGTTACTTTTGTCTTTTAAGTACTTGATATAAGCAATAGATGGATTTATTAAGTGTAATATACTGATGTTACTAAAAGACTTTAAACTACAGTATGGCAGGAAAGTGAAGTTAAGTTTAACCGCCTCGTTAATTAAGCATTAGGGCAGAAAAAAAACGGTCACTTACCATTTTATATATAGTAATTCCTTCAGTATTAGACCCAAAGAAATACACATATCTCAAAGACTGTTCATTATACTTTGAACGTGTGTATATGACTACCTCTTGAGAAGCTTGTTGATGTTAAAGGAAACGTTGGAAATCTTAGTCACCACAATCTGGGCAGATGTAAACACAATGATTCATTGTTTGAAAAAGAGGTCTGCAGGACGTACTCAACAAATGATACGGCTTTATTGGTAATTTCCCATCACCATATGTGGTCAAAAATTCCTACCAGACACTGTTTAAGAAAGAAAAAGTATCATCCAGCAATTGTGAATGATAAGTACACCCTCCTATATTAGGCACACAATTCTATTCTACAACACAATGGGAAGATAGTGTAGACACAACAGTGCGCTACATGGCGCCAGACACCAGTCATTGTCTGGAAAACACTGAGAATTTTCTCCTCCCATCTTAATGTCCCACGTTCTTAATATTTCATAGTTGCTTGTTCAAAACTTGGTGAAATATTTTATTTTTCTGAAATCTAGTGCCGAAAGAATTTGCTCCTGTTGAGAACCAGAAAATCTTTTTAAAAAGTTGTTTCGAGTAAATGATTCCTGTCTCCTAAAATCAGAACTTTTAATGAGGAAAGCGGGTACTGAATAGTTATCAAAAATCTTTCAAATATTTCATATTGTTTCATTAATGTTGACATGAAAAGTATTTTTGTCAGTTGAAATTTATCAAAGTCAACTTAACAAGAAAGTTGTCCTAGCGCTGAAATAAATGAAGAAGATGCATAAACCAATATTCCTGGAAGACTGAAACACTAAATGGACTATGCTGCAAAATATTCAAAGCTATCATACGTAGTACAAGTATGAACTAGATTGAATTAACGAACAAAACTTAAGAAGATCCTATATATATATTTTTTAAAGTATGTATTGCTAATACGCAGCAAAAGTTAAGACATACGACTCTAAGGGTAATAAAACAAATTTTGTATTCAAGGATTTAGTGCTGACAGGAATAGCTTGGTCTACACAGCCAAAACTACTAGATGACAATCATTGAGATATTGTATAAGAAAAAAGGTACTGATTTTATCTTACAATTTACATGTAAATTATATGTTAATTGAGATTACACTGGTATTACGTCCAAATTTAAGAAACTGGTCTGTGTGGTCTAATTTGAATTTACCATCTCCTACATAAAACATATTATTGTGTAGAACCTTCTGATATTCATAGAATACTTTGAGTTGCTCGTCTACGTGGTGCTGGTGAAGATGGATCTAAATTTCCCATTTAGTCCCGTCCGGAGCAATTTCCAAATTAGGATCAGGGCCTGCTGACTAACCATGATCATTATATTGAATATTCGTTGCTAGATTCTTCACTTTCATCATCATATATTTCGTTTCCATCACTGAACGATGTATGTGATACAGCATGCAGCTAGTGCACACCACCGTGTTTACTTTCAGAACCTTCCTTTTCACTACGTGACACATTTGGAGACAGTTGCTGCAATTCTCGTAATATACGTATGTTCTTCAGTACTCAACAATTCTAGATCCATTATCTCGACACAACTTCTCACACGAAAGGCAGAATTTGTACTAATGTAGAAGTAGAAATACTGAACTTGATTTGCACAAAAACTTTCCTGAAAAAAAAAATCATTACTGTCAGGTTCGGACTGCACAATGATAATACTAATTTGTTGAAAACAAAGAAAATATTTTGAAATTAAAAAAACCCGACAAATAAAGAAAGCAACCTTTTGAAATATATATATCGCACTTATAAAACTATTATTTATGTCAGCACTCAGAATTCATATATATCGTTAAAAGTATGCGTATGTGTGCCTGGGTATGCGTGTAGCATAGAAAGTTCAAGATATGTAAAACTTGAAAAATTACAACTAATGTTCCGTACTTTGTCAAATAATAATAATAATAATAATAATAATAATAATAATAATAATAATAATAATAATAATAATAATAATAATAATAATAATAATAATAATAATAATAATAAAATAAGTAGAAGTTGCTGCTACCAAAGCTTTAGTTGCTGCTACTAAACCTTGTAGTTCGAATAATTGAAAATTTTAATCAAAACCTCATATTCTAATGAGTCAAAATTACTCTCACCGTCCTTGAAGGTATATATAGTAATATCTCGAGAACTAATCATTCAAATATTTTTAAAATACAGATATAACATACTGAGAAAATATGTGATAAAGTCAGGAAAGGTCAAAGGAACCGAGTGACAAACACTTAAAATGTTTTCCATTTGAAAAATGAAATGAGTTATTTTGATTCATCCCGTCCTTCTAGTTTGGTTGTTAATGACGAATCACACAATACTTTACATTCTAAGTAGTCTGAAGCCTATTTTCAGTTCTTTTGATCTAAATAAGTCAATTCAGGTGAATGATCTCCCTTGACATTTTCAATTTTAAAGCCAGGAAAATTAGAGAAACCCTTTTCCTAACGAAATTAAGAGAGGGAGTTTCTCTTCAATGGAAGGTTTTCTAAGGAACATTGTGTATAACCACAGGAGAGATACAGAGGTCGATTAATTTATATTATGCTGAAATCAATGTGCAAATTCACTGCACATGCGCAACCCGTTGCGTGAGTTGCCACGAGGCGTGTTTCGTTAGCAACGCAGTGGAGCAATGTAGTTGAGCGTAGAAACTAAACAGATTCTGGGAGAAGTTCATTGTGCACCTTTCCAAGTTCACGGAGCGGCGTCGCGCATTGTATAAATGTGTCAAGTGTGTAATTTTCGTGTAGTCTTGCTATTGTGAGTAATAAGGTATACGGAAAATGCAGCACAGAGTTCTGAATCTATTACACCGAAGCGAACAGCTAGAAACCGGCCTCCCGCGAAGAAGACCACGCCTGTAGCGCGTGTAGTTCAGTTTATGGCGACCTTCGAAAATCCTCATATACAGTGTGCGATGGCCATCAAATGCCGCGCTTCACAGGCGCACATTGTAGGTGATACTCAACCACGCCATTCGAAGGAATTTACGCCTCACGGTCGTTCGCAAGTGTAGTGTGCACGGCCTGAAATCGTACCTTGTGGCTGAGCGATAAAAAACTACAACAGGGTTCCTCAAACCATAATCTCACGAGTGATTGATGGAAATTTGTTGTTATCTTTGATGAAGTGTAGATTTAGTTTACAAACTGTGGTAAAGTTCACGCCATTACCTACAAATCTATTGACTCCAAGGATCCAAGTACTTCTTCTACCAGTGCTCAGAGAGTCTCTCAAAAGCGTTCATGATTGTGGATGGTTTTTCGTACAGCAACAAACGGCGTCTCCGAAAGTTAGAGAAAAACGTGAAAATCAATGGTGCGCATTACCAGACTCATGTCGTGACTGAAACGTACCAGCATGAAATCCCAGCGTTTTACAGACAAGAGATCTCTGTGTGACTTTCGAGCGGAACAAAATAACATACCTATTTAGTGCCTTAAACATGTCGGCACCCAGAAAACAGCATTTGCTTGAAGTGTTACTCTTCTGCTTTCATCTAAAAAATATGCTGGAAAAGTCGATAGTGGAGCCGTATGGAGAACATGCTTTGTGGGGAACAACGTATAGAGATTGGCTTCCACGATTCAAAGATAGTAATTTTACGGTGAGTGTCAAATTAGTACTGGTCAGCCGAAAAGGTTTTATGATGGATAATTAGAGGCACTGCTGGCTGAAGATTAGTCTCAGGTGCATATACACTTATCTGAAACACTAAATGTGAGTATGTTAAGTGCTAACATACTCACATTGAAAAAGCAATGATTCAGAAATTGGGAAACTAGGTACGAGCGTACAACGTGAATTGACAGAAAGAGACATGACAAAACGCTTAACCATTTGTGAAGTGTTGCTTTAAGGCCAGAAAGGAAAGTGACTGATGGTGAAAATTAGATTCGTACAATAACGCTAAGCGCAAGAAATCATGGGCGCATCCCGGCAAACCGTCAGCATCAACGTCAGAACCAGATATTCATTCCAAGGAGATTATTCTGTACATTTGATATGATCAAGGCCGTGTGGTGTACCATGATGTGCTGCAAGAGGCTCGAACGGTAAATACTGAACGCTACGAAGCAAGATTACTCAATTTGAATTTCGCAGTTAAAAACAAACTCTCTCAATATGCACAAAAACATGACAAAGTAATTCTGCTTTATGACAATGCCAAACCATATGCTGGAAACCGAGTAAAGGAAACCTCGAAGTGACTTCGATGGGATTTTCTTACCCCATCCGCCATATTTACCAGACATCCCGATTACCATTTGTTTTTCAGCGTACAGCATGGCCTTTCTGAACAACATTTCACATCTTTTAACGATCTCGAAATCTGGCCTCATGGGTGTATCAACCTGCATTTTTTCACAGAATCCATTTGTTACTCCAAAAGTGGGGAAAGTTTGTACCTGCCGAAGGACACTACTTTCAGTATATTACCTTGTACCAGTATATTGGAATAAACATGTGTTTTCTGTTCAACAAACACCGAGAATTAATTTAAGTACCTAACAGGTTTCAACAAAATCGAGAAAAGCGGATTCTTTTGTGAACTTAAAAGTTGATTCTTTGTGGTAACTTGCCCTGTATAAAATGAAACTAATGTTGGAATGAATGTAATGGTTCTAATCTCGGCTCAGATGTTAAAATGTCCTCTTGTCTCGTTTTGGAGACGACAGTAGAAATGTTTCGTCTCGTAAGCAACACTACTTAGTACGCATGTGCCCTATCAAATTTTAAGTTTATACTTATTAAAATTATCGCAAATATAAGATACCACCAAAAAATAATGTATAATGTCTTCTAGCATAAACGACTGATTAATGTATTAATGTAATCTATGTAGCTGATAGGTAAAACATTTCTCTTTGCAAATATGGAACCATATTTAAAATAGATTCCTTATTATTTCAAATATAGAGCCTGCAGAAAACATCAGAAGCCAACAAAAGTCGTTGATTGAGTTCCTGTTTAAGTCTGGAGGCATTTTAGCTACAGTAAATCATTCAAAACTGTTACGTCTGTATGGAAATGAAACCCTGGATTCAAGCAAAATACCGAGGTAGACTTAATGATTTTGAACCAGTGATTTTGATGTCAATGACAAAGAGAAACAGGCAGAGTCTCCTCTACGCTAACAGACCAGAATTTTGATTGTATGAAAGAAATGCTTAATAATAACCGAACAATAATGGCTTTTCAATTGATGGAAAGATTTATCAATCTCAAAAACAAGTGTTTCTAAGTTCTTTTCAGATCCTTGATATCGAAAAGTGTGTTTGAAATGGGAGAATACAGGTATGTAATTGCAAGTGGAAAATTGCAAGATATGAATGGACCTTGATGCCTCCCTCAGCTTGCATTCAGACCTAGCTCTCTCAGTTATCCACCTTCTCGAAAAATGAAGAATTATCTACCTGCTGGAACATTTGAAAATGATGGCAATTTACTCCAGGAGTTTAGAGGGTGGTTTGGACAGCAAGATATAGCAATTTACCAAGGTGCCTTTGTGACTCGGAAAGAACTCTGGATCAAATACGTACACTTCCATTTTAGAAAATTACAGCACAAAGAACAAATAGCCCGAATTAATCCAAATCTTGCGAATGAGTGTAAGGTTTTAGTAGGAGGAAGTGATTAAAATTTCAAATAGATGGCATTTACATATGGCGAGCAGCGCCCTCTTATCTGTAATCAGAGTGGTCACACAAAGTCAGTATATGTTGCAGGGAGGCAGTGGATAGTCAGTGGTCTATCAAGGGTGCAATATACGCAGTTGAGTGAGTTCGAACGAGTTTGAATGATCAATTAGCGGAAAGCGGATTTGTCGTACCGCGAAATTGCTGCTCGTACAGGACATGCTGCGACAATAGTGATGTGTGTGTGTGAAAGCAATAGACAGAAGAGGGTCATACAAAACGATAAGCACGAATTGGACCACGTAATGTGACCACAGCGCGGGATGACAGATCCTTGTCCAGATTGTCATAACGGACAGGAGACGAACATCCAACACTGTCACGGATATTGCTATGTCTGTGTCGACTATTCGGTGTTGTTTACTGAAGATTGGACTGTTTTTTTTTTCTTTTTTTTTGCAAACTGGTTTCCGACGGGTTCCCTTGACCAGAAACCACAAACACAACAGACTAATATGGGAAGTGAAAAATCCAAAACATATGACAGCGGGGATTTTTCGTAAAACCATATAAAATTGAGTACTTTGTGAATAAATCTGACTTCGGAACTTATTAGATAATAATAACTTTCTGACCAGAAGAATATATTTACTTCTTAAAACTAGAGTTATGTGTAACAGTTTCAACAACTTAACATTGTCTTCCTCAGACACCGATTGAGTACCTGAAAAAGACAGCGTTAAGTTGTTGTGTTCATAAATAAGTGTATTACTCTCGTCAAAATTCTTTTATTTGTTGAATAAATTTTGATAGTAAAGTACTGTAACATATTACTACCACTGCATTTAAAGTACATCATATTAACTTTCTGACAATAAACACCGTTCTTAATGACACTGATATTAATAATATTTTGTTATTTCCTCCCTGTAAAACAATGATTAGCAACACAGAAATAACTACTGTACTTAAATCTTTAGAATTAAATAAAACTTATTTTTTACTTACATTCTATACTATTAGAGTGTTTTTAATTATTATGTTAACCAGCCATGAGATATACTGCACTTGCTTGTCGTTTGGTAATATTTCAGCTCCAAAATATTTGGTATCTATGAACTTGTATTCTGCTACTATAGTAGATAAACTCTACATTGAGTAATGAAGGTGATTTTATGCCGGACGGGTCTATAATGTATTCTTCCCTTGTGTCACATTCACATGAACCACGAACCAGTTAGCAAAGTTAATACATGCAAACGGTCAGTTTTACTCTGTATATATGTGTGAGTATTTTCCAAAAAAAAAAAATCCCTTTTCTGTCTCTCTATCTCTGTGCTGTTATTATGGATGTGAGAGCAAACAATCAAAACAGGCCCTTCCTGCTTCTCATCCCAAAAGCTAACCACCACGACCTTATTTGAGAGAAAATTTTGCCCACACGCAAACACATACATTTCTACATATCTACACACAATTGCACAAATTTCTCCGGCAAACATGTTCGAATATGAACCGAGTTCGTGCCCCGCAGATAAAATCCTCGTTTCACGTTACACCTAATTCCAGCGCAGAGGAAATCTAATTTTGTTCACGCACAATCTTCTCTTTTTTTCTCTTTGCTTTTTTAATGGTGTGCTCTCTCTCTCTCTCTTTCTGTCTCTCTTGTGCTGTGATTGGTCTGTAGTAATTCTAGTACACCAATGAGTCGAGTAGGAAAGCTTTCTAATGTCAGATAGGGTGAGAGCATGGAAGGAGAAAGAGAGAGAAAATGACTAAAAGAGTAAAGATTAAGATAAAAATGGGGAGCAGCAGAAAATAATAAAAAAGGATCAAGTTGATAACGAGGAAGATTGGAATTCTTGACGTAACATGATCATAGTTTGAGTAAATTGGTTCTGGTTACCTTCATAATGTTTCCATGCCTGATAACTTTACCTGGAACGTTAGAAGAATATTAAGGTAAACAATGAATGCGCCTCAAACCCGTCCATAGTGATATGTAAAATGTACAAAAGTAATTTAATATTAGAAATAATGTGAATTCTGAAGGCTAGTGAGCATATATTAAATTAACAATCACAATGTTGGTACTTGCGAAAAAAAAAAAACCAAAGGTCATTTCTAAATTCATACGTACTTATTGACTTTATATCACTATATGAATATCAAGATACTTCTACATGAACAAATGTAATAAAGAATGTCATACAATTTTATATAGCTATAAAATGATTACTACTTAAATAGATATAATAAATATATCATAGTGTCTTACATTACTATATAATGATGAAATTTAGTATTTTATAATATCTTGCATGATTATATAGTGATTAAACGTCTTTTACTTCGATACAAGAAGATACAATAAAGTACCTCATTGTATCTTGCATGACTGTCAATGTTTACCGTACAATCTCTGCTACTTAAATGGGTATACAATAAAATAAATTTTAGTATTTTATTTCCGTATATACAGGCTTCGTCTTTACTAGTTAAACGTTTTATGATTTTCACTTACATGACCATACTATGTTAAGCCTTTTGTATTTCAAAGTAACGTCTGAACTATTATTTAGTATCTCACATGATTGTATAATGGTTAAGGTTATTCTACGTCAATAGCTGTAACGAAGTACATCGTATTATCGTACGTGAACAGATTATGTTATTTCCGCTTAAATAAATATAATAAACTATGTAATAATTTCGTAAACGACTGTAATGGTTAACCTAATTTAATTCAACAATGTGGCTCTTCTACTTAAATAGTTATAATAAAGTGAATCTCTGTGCCTTCTATGACTAAATATTGACAAAACTCTTTGTACTTAAACAAACTTGTGTCTCTTTAGGTTGACTAATGTGGCTATATAATTGTTAACATTTCGTACTACTTTAATATATATAATAAAGTCCGTTCAGCATTTTACAACTGAATTTGGGCTGTTCAGGATATGTTGAATTATTTTCCTCAAACGTAGAGACGTGATCATCGATAGCTTTTTTTTTAATTCCGAGTATTAGCCCAACTACAGTATCTACGAAAAAATATTTATTGATTGACATCTTATGGGAATTGGACCTATTTGTCTTCCAACATTGCTACCAAAGTACAGGAGTATTGCAATTTGCTTGTTATTCTGCTGTTGATCATTGAACTTCGTTACCAACAAACTACAGTTAAGTTTTCTCTTAGCTTTCTATGTTGATACTTTATACTTTATTAATAGCAATAGTAGTTGTACAGTTTTCTGAAAATCTGACGCTTGATACAAAGTTTGATTGATTTATTCTCAACTCGAATTCAAATTACCACTTACTTAGGAAATGCCGTGTTTCAATCACCGGTCGTGTTCGATCTGCAGGCCACTTCTACTGACTTTTGTCTGACATACGATTTTTCATTACAGGAGATTGCGTTGCAACTGGTCAGTGGGTGTCACATCTTACTCCTCTTTATAGGCACTCCACGTCCGGAGGCACTTATGGATGATGAGACAGATGTGACATGAGGAGTCCGAAAACACAATCGTCTATTGGGCTGGCTCCTGCCCTTTTGACAGTTATGTTAGAAGAGGGAATTCCTGAAATTCCAGTTTCCTGTCCTTCACTGCTATAGAATTCCAGTAATATTTTGCCGTATGACTGGATACTTTATCTTCGTGTAGTTCAATCTGGCTCATGTATTGAACCTACAATGCTCGGATTTCATACTGGTACATTTCAGTCACGACACGAGTCTGGTAGTACACAGAATTGATTAAGACATTTTTCTCTACCTTCGAGAAACAGAGTTTTGTCCCTGTACAAGAAACCGGCCACAACCATCGGAGTTAACCGGTCTGTATGTAATGGCACGAAGTTTAGCACAGTATGTGAGCTACATCCACACATCGTCAACGATAACAACAAATGTCCATCGACCATTTGTGAAATGATGTTCATGAAGCCACCTGTAATTTTTTTATCGCTCAGCCACCGTCCGTTCACACTACTCATGCAAACGACCTTGGGGAGTAAATTCCTGTAAATGGTGAGATTGATTATCACCTGTGATGTGTGACTGTAATGTGCGGCATTTGATGGCCATCGCACACTATATATGCCAATTTTCGGAAGTTGCCTTAAACAGAACTACACGCACTGTTCGGGGGGAGGACGGTTTCTAGCGACTCGCGTCGCTGTGATAGATTCAGGACTCTCTGCCGCAATTTCCATATACGATTCACCCTACCAGGACTACACGAAAATTACACAGTTGTCACATTTATACAATGCGAGATACTGTGAACTTAGGGCCACAATGAACGTCTCCCAGAATCTGTTTAGTTTCTCAGTTCAGCTACATTCCCTCGTGCGTGACTAACGAAAAACTGATGCTTGAATCGTGCCAACTCACATCAATGGATTGTGCATGTGCGGTGCAGTTGCACTTTGAATTCAGCATAATATAAATAAATTGAGCTCTGTATCTCTGCTGAGATGATAAACAATGGGCCTCAGAAAAGTTTCCATTGAAGAGAAACTCTCTTCCTCTAATTTTCCTGGCTTTAAAATTGAAAATATCAAGGGAGATCATTCATCTGAGTTGACCCAGGTAGATCAAAATAATTAGAAATAGACTTGAGACTATTTAAAACATAAAGAAATGTCTGATACATCAATAACAGCCAAACTTTAAGAGAAGAAGCATCCTGAGCTCCTCAATAATGTCTCAATTACAATGATCCTACATTAATTTTAGGATTTGGAACTGCCTTCAAGAAACAACTCTTGACCAATACTAAGAAGAAAATAATCTAGTTTTATAAGAAAAGAAATTGGGGGTCACTTTCACACATGTTCAAATTTTCTTGGCACAATTCCACTCGCCGCAATTTCTGGTCGTCAGTGAGCACTTTTGGGACAATCTTCGCGCACACCTTGCGCATGTTCAAATGCTCCGTCACAATTTCATGAATTTGGTAACGTGTTTGGTAAATTTAACATCTGGGCAATTAAACGAATACTTAGTCGACGGTCTGAGTTCAAAACTTCGCGCACACGAGTCACATTGTCGATGATTGTCGAAGTCCAAGGTCTTCCAGCACGGTCTTCATCGGCGACCTCTTCCCGGCCCTCCGAAAAGGCCTTGTGCCACCGAAACACACCACTTCTTGCTAAAGCATCATCTGGGTAAGCCTGCTTGATCATATCAAACGTCTCTGTCGCAGATTTACCGGGTTTAACACAGAATTTAATCGCGTACCTCTGCTCTAACGAACGCTGCATTTTCGGCTTGCACCACTCACAGAAACACGTCGCGCGAAAAAGACTGTCCTGACTCTCCGTGTGCTCGGAGACAACTGACCAGCCGATCGTTCGTTAGCTAGGAACGCCCTCTACCGGATCCAGCCGGTGCGCGCACGCTCCGAAGTACAGTCATGGCGGAATAAAATCAGTCCTATTACTTCCTGGACAAACCCTGTATATTTCTATCCACTTACATATAGTAGTTTATCTAAAATAAAACATTATGCCTTGCCAAGTGGCTTCTACATATGAGAAAATAATGAAACCTTGAAACACGTTAATTTTAAATTGTATCAGCAATCAAGTTATCGGAGTTGGGTTTTACGGAGTTTGCAGATATCATGACCCACAAATAGAGTGAGTGTAACAGCAGCTCTTTTCTTACTGAGTTGATAACAAAAGTACAATAATAAATTCAGTATAATTACTACTAAAACATTTGGACAATAATATTTTTTATGTAGAAGGTGATAAATTAAAATTAGAGTGTCCAAATTAAAGTTTCTTAAATTTTGATGTAATCTCAGTGTAATCTCGATTTACATGTAATTTGGATGTATATTGTAAGATAAACTCAATATATTTGTTTTATCTTGTACGATATCTCAATGACTGTAATCGAATAACTGTAGCTGTGTAAGCCAAACTATTCCTGTCAGCACTAAATCTTTAAACACAAAATTAATTTTATTATCCTTAAAACCAAATGACTTAAGGTTTATCGCGCATTAGCAATGCATAATTTTTAAATTACGTTAGGTCTCTAATTTTTTGTTTGTTTAATCAATCTAATTCATACTTTCATGATATATGATAATTTTGCAGCATAGTAAATTCAGTGGTTGACTCCTTCGGGAATGCTGGTCTATATATCTTCTACTTAATGCTGACACACACACTATGTATCATTTGTCGGCGTGTAAATGGGCATATGTGTGCTTGATTTTTTAAAATGTAAATTTGACGAATATTTTCATTTATTTCATTATTCAGAAACATCACTGAGAATCGAAACGCAACTGAGTGACATGTTTGTCGAAAGTAATATTCTATACGGCTCATAATCACTCCAGTAAATCTTTGCTATAGTATAGAAATGAGCGTATATTAATAAAAAGTTATAGAGCGTATATTGATATGAACTTTGATTTTGAAACTTTGGCTATATGTGAGTGAAAGTCATGGAAGTGGTATGCGTAATGCTAATTCCTGCTTCCAGTATTTATTGCAGACTTACTTCAATGACACTCCGAAGGTGACTTTGGTACTAACCTTGAAGCAGTCGCCGTGCTATCCGTAAGGACAAATGTTCAAGCTTATCTCCTATCCAAGCTTTGGGTCAAAAAACAGTCAAGTCCAAAAAAGTGAAAGTGTAAAGGAGATAGCTTCACAAGGTTTTTTATCATCCGATTTTCTTCAAACTTAGTGCATATATACTAGACCGAAAATAAATCGACACGTACTTTTTGTTTCCTTCGGAAAATAGGTTAAGGGGGCAAAGTGCCCCTTTTCAGAAAAAGGTCATCTTGGTTAAAAGGGCCACTTTAAAGAAACGAAACTCTGCCGAGGCAAAGACAACTTCAAAGTAGGAAATACGGGTTTTGTTGTTTTTGCGAGAAAGGGGTTGCAGGAGGCAGTGACCCCCTTCGAAATGACAAATTAATCCACACAATCCTTACGGAAATTGGATTTAAATGGAATTGCTTCAAACCGTGACATTTTGTAGATAAGGTGTTCCTAAGGAAAGGTCTCAATGGGTACAACCACAAATTACTGACCACTACAGGGCCACTACAGGGCCACTTTTTTGAAAACAGATGAAGATAACGACATTCTGGATTTCGGTAAAAATGAAACTATGATATGTTGTAGATGCTGTGATCCTGATAAAAAGTCTCAATAGGCACAACCATTAATCATTGACCGTTTGTCCACTACACGGTCGCTTTTTTTGGAAACAGTAGGCAACTGTATTCTGGATTTCGGTGGAACTGCTTGAAACCGTGATATGTTGTAAATATTGTGACCTTGAGGAAAAGGCTTAATGGGTACACTACCACTCACTGACCGTTTGGCCAACTACGAGGCCACTTTTTTGAAAGCAACCGAAAATAGTGATGTTCTGGATTTCAGTGGCAATGACTGAAACTGTGATATGTTGAAGATATTATTGCCCTGAGAAAAGGTCTTAATGGGCACAACCATTAATCACTGACCATTTGGCCACTGCGAGGCACTTTTCTGAAAGCAGCCTAGCCGAAGATAGAGATATTCTGGATTTCGGTCAAAATGACAGATACCGTGATATATTGGAGATATTGTTATCCTGAGAAAAAGCCTCAATGGTCACAATCACAAATCACTAATCGTTTGGTCACTACAGGGCTACTTTCTTGAAAACAGCCGAATAAAACAATGTTCTGAATTTCGGTAAGATTGAGTAAAACTGATATATGTTGAATATCATTTTATGAAAAAAAGTCTTAATAAACACAACCATCAAATTATGACCTATTAGCCATAGGATTGAAAACTGGAAAATTAAAAAACGGCACCCTCTCAAAATTTCCTATGCTATAGGTCTGAGTGGGATGGTTCCGTGAGAGGATGTTATTATTTCACTAGATTTAAGAATCCGTTATTAGTACGGAACGGCTCGTTCGGGAGAGTAATGTTCCCGGAAGTACGTTTTAAGTTGGTCACAAAATTTATATCATGGAGGTCAAGGTGGAACAAAACGAGCCCTGTGGGGCTTCTAACCCGTTCCTACTACTACTACTACTACTACTAATCTGCACAAAAGTAAGTAAATTACTTTTCTGAGTGTTATTTTCATCTTGTTTTAACTTAAAATGTGTTATGAAAATGTAAAAAAAATAAAAATCCTCGGGCCGGGTTTGAACCCATGCCAAAAGCGATATTCATTATTAGTACATAGCGCTAGCACGCTCGGCTACGAAGACCAACGGCTGCAAGCGTTTGATTTCTGCTATTTCAATGCAACGTGGCAAGAAATGAATGACGCCAACCAATCAGAACTATATATTTCGTTCGTACTTTCGGGAGCATTACTCTCCCGATCTAGTCTTCCGTGTTAACTCAGAACATTGCCGATTGTTTACAGCAATGTACGCTTTATTTCGTGTCCGTCTAGAAACACTTTGCTTTGTAAGTGTAATCTCAGTATTTGTGATTCCACGACTACTAATTCAATACTAAGCATGGTGCAGCGAAATACGCCAGGGCTTGTGCAGAGCTGACTGCAGAAGACAAAGATGTTTTCATTTGTCTTACATGTTCCATGTAATATCGATGCAGTTTTTTTAGTCATAGTACAGTGACACTGTTTATCTTATTATGGACTAAAACTTTTCAGTTTTGAACTTCATTTCAACTTTGGAGATTAAAGTTTTTACACTTAATCTTTTTATCTTTATCTTGCACTTTGGTTAGGGTTGCCATTCGTCCCGGAAAGTCCGGGATCACCACGGAATCGAAATCTGCGTCCCGGCGTCCCAAAATATTCCTCGAGACGATTAAATGTCCCGGATTTCAGCGAAAACGAAAAGAAAGGAATATTATAGTTTGCTTACAAGGGAATATAATATAACAAAGTCCACCAGAATATATTTTCAATGAATTAACCGTTTTAGATGTAAAAAACAAGCATGCAAAGTGTGAAAGGAAACATCATACTTGAATGAGCTGAAACAGACTCTGAAAACAACGAAACATAACAGATCCTGGTGGGAAAAGAACAATTTTGCTTACCAGGGGAAGGGAGTAAATCATCTGCTTACGTTTGCTTAACTAGGAAGAATGTCTAGTGAAATGATGAAAAATGTGATAATGTAATACTTGAACAAGTGTATCTAATGGAAGAAAGTAAATTAGTATATAACACTTCTTTTCATTTTAAGAATTTTAAAGATTCTCGTAGTTCAGTAGCGTCCCGGATTTGCATTTTTGAAATATGGCAACCCTAACTTAAATTATTCTATTTTTTTTACTTCAGCCATCTTGTGTAGTAATACAGATGATGTAAGTAGTTGCAAGATTTATTACAGGTTTCTGGTAATAGACTTTGAGTAATTAAATGCACGTGTTAGTAAATACACCACTTTGTAACACTTTTTCTTTTACGTTGGGTACAAAATGGAAGTGAGTCGCATCATTGCCACATTTTCTTCTACACGCGGAAAAGGCTACTCTGCAACGAACATGTCTTGTTATTTGTGCTTCATGAAAATTAAGGCCATTAAAAATTTAAACACACTGAACATGGCGTATTTACCTGCGCCTACCTTATTTGAAAAACATTATATTCTACACTTAGAAGGAACAATAATAACACCTCCTACCCACGAAACTGACAGTGATCACATGTGTAATGGATATCTGTTGATTCGATAAGGGTGTAGTTTTATAACCCTAGCTACCGCAGGATTCGCACTGCACCCAGCCTTCATTCAACCTTCTACCACGAATTATGCATTCAGTGGTGCTTTTCTGTTCGTCTGGTCGTATTTTCTCTTCTTCATTAGCTTCTTCCGACCTTCCTTTGCTAGTTCGTGCCGTGAAGTCACTTTTGTTTCAGTTTTCGTCTTATATAGTGAAGATATTAGTATCGCACTCCATCCAGTTCTTCTGGTTTGTGACGCTAAACGTCTCTTGCAATTTTCTTGTAGTGATGACAACTGCTCACTAATGGAGAGCTCTTTACTAGTTGATGGCGACGAACAGAAAGTAGCTCCCTTTTCCTCAACCGCTACCGAAGTTGAAGGCTGTGGGTATTCAGAGTTAGGCCTAGTGTAACATCTTGAAACACGAACCACGTTAGCGGACAGATAGTCGGTATCTGTGAAATATCTGAGGACTCAGTGAATATATCCCGGTGCACGGAAAATCTGTTGGGAGCGATGTCTAAGCAACACATCTTTCGGTATGCCACTGAAACAAGTTCCGCAACTCGTATTCTGTTATCTTTACTCCAGCATTCTTGCGCATCCACAGTGAACAAGCTTAATTGTATGCGCCTTTAAACGGTTTCATAAAACACCTGTCAATGGATCGAGTCTTATGAGTGGAATGTGTAGGAGTACTGGGCAGTGAATACTGTGATCTCTTGTATATTGAATCACTTTCAGTTCTTTATGGCAGCCATGTTCATAAACAATTAGCAGAACTGAGTTCTGATGGAAAGCATGATAGAATTTCACAAGCATTGCAACCAAGTTAAAAAGTGTCACACTTTATCAAACCAGTACTTTCTGCTACAGCAATGCTCTCGGGTAGAGCATCAACCATGTCTCTCATTCATTCTCTGAGTCGGAAACATGAAGAGGGGTAGTACAAACTGACCCGTAGCACTCATGTAGAACATCAACGTTATGTTTCGACCTCTTTCGCCCGACCACAACTTGCACACAACTCGTTCCCTTTTTCATGTATCACTTTGGGATGATACGACGATACACCAGGCTCATCCACGTTCAATATTTGTGATGGTGCTAAAGAATATTTCTCCATCAGTGTGCACTAATTCGAAAAGAACTTTGCAACTATTTCCTTATTGAAAGTTGTTGTTCTCAATATACTTGTAGACACAGGAGTTCTAAGAAACAAATCTGAATGTCACTTCAAAAACTCGTAGTAAACATCTTTCACAGAACTCTGTTTATTTTTGTTGAACATGTGATTCATTTTCAGTTCTTCGGCTAAGTCAAACTAGCTTCAGGTATTCTTTTTGTGATAATGACATTAAATGATCAGCTTACTGTTTCATATGGCATTTCAGCTTTTTTCCATACATATCGGAACAAGTATTTTCGAATCTCCTAACTTACGTGCAACGCTTAATTCCATTCCTTGCTTTCACTGTGACAGTCTGTCTTGCACCAAATCTGTTTTCTTGAAGGTGTCTACGTGCATTACAAGCTGAGAAATATGCGTGGGACGGGTGGTCTGATTATAGCAATTCAACAAATAACAGACGCAGATGCCAAACCGTAGAATTTAACGAAAAGTATTTCCTGTAAAAGTTGTTTCTTTTTCAATAGAACTTCCAAAGAAATCGAAATTGATACCATTTTCCATTTGAAATTTTGGAGTGACTCTCGTAGTAGTATTCTCACTACGCCATTGGATATGAAAGCATCACCGTTTGATTCTTCACATAGGATTTGGTAATTTAATTTTTTGTTTGAAATGTCTACGTGCACTACAAACCGAGGAAAATGCCTGGGACGGGTGGTCTGATACACCCTGTATGTGCCAAGTTTGAAGAAAATCGGATGACAAGAAACCGTTGTGAAGCTATCTCCTTTACACTTTCGCTTTTTGGACCTGACAGGTTTCTGCCCCAAAGTCTTCAATTGTCATTTGCCATAGAGCTAACCCTGTGTGTACCCTCATCGAAATACCTGAGGCACAACTGGACACTTAACACGGAATGTGCTCCGCGATTATGCCGAATTACTACCCTTCCTCCCAAAGGCTCATGACATTATCTTGCCGAAACGTTGCTAATCTCATAAACTAAGTTTTATTAGCCTTTCTAGCAGAGCTTTCACATTCACAACTAATTTGAAATCTTCGATCATTCTGTTGCCTCGGCATTAACTCAACGTTTCCACAGCTAGTACTTGCTCTCTGCTGCGCCAATGTTGCGGTTCTGCTGATCTCAGCTGTACTATCCAGGAACAGGATCCAGGATTTTCTCATGTATTTTGCACCAATAACTAGCACTACATTTGAATTAAATTTGATTTTTAATGCCTTTAGTCACCTGTGATGTCAACGACGAATGTTGTTTTGCTTGGTGAATCCTTTTAATTCAACCTTCAGAAAATCAACAATTGCTTTCCCAAGACTCCGCTTTCTTTTGAGCCCCAAATGTAACATGACGGTAGAACGTTTCCGGATTTTCACTGCTAGCTTCTCATTTTAGGTAGTGTATATTTACAACAAAGGGGGTAGTGCATGTGCACTAGTGCACTCCTCCTAAATTCGATCCTGATACTATCCTTACTTACTTTCATTACGCTTATTTTACTATTTGTTGAATATTGTTTTTGACGAAGAAACTCCTTCCTATTCTATGAATAGAAAGTAAAAATCTATTTTGAATGTATAGAAAAATCTACGTTATGTTATAATGAGTCTACCCAATTTCTTAAACTGATATTTTTATTTTATTTCTCCCTATGATGCTTGACACACTTCCATAGGTTTCTCATATTTTATATTTCTAACGTAGATTCTTTCTTAATTTCTTACTTTAGATCTCTGACAGTAGTTTTACATCGGATAAACAAAGGAAAGGGGAAGATGGTCCATATTTCCAACAAATGACATGCAACTATAATATTTAATACAGTACATTAATATTTCATTATATCAAATATACTCAGTTACGGTATATTTGTATTGGTAGTTTAGAAGAAAGCCACGCTGTCACATGTAAATAGATTCGAATTAGATCATATACATTCGGAGGAAGAAATTTTCAACTTCATCCTTTATATGAATATTTGGAAACCTTGCCCATTCAAAACTAATTTCATTTATAATGGAGTAATCCCTGGGTTGAAATTAGTTTTCGGTCTTAGAAATGCACGTATTATATAAATGTACGTAGCATAACACAGAATATTTTTGTGTCGAGAGCGTGATTCGGCTGGAATAGAACAGGAGAGTTTCTGCGGTAAAGCTATGGTAAACGTTGCCTCAACATTTGTTGTTTTCCATCTTCTTTTCGAGGTTCGGTGGCTCGGTTGGAAGAGGAAGTGAAATGATAATGAGGTTTGTAAAACGTTGATTAAAACGTTAAGCTTTTCAACATGTAAACAATTCACGAGAACGAATCTTTGGATTTAGTTAAATCTCTGTGCCTACAAATTAATTGAGAAAAACGGAAACCACGTTCCATAGGGGATCTCTCTCTCTCTCTCTCTCTCTCCAAGCATAGTCCTGTGTGTGGAGCACATCTCATGGTTATGCACACAAAACTATTTCTTTAATATTTTGTTTAGAAACGATTGGACACCATCTAAAAAAGATAGGTATATTTTGAAAAAAGGCTATCTCTAAAAGTTTGATGGTTCTATGTGAATCGATAGGATGCCATAACATGTAAAAGTAGAAATCATTTCCTGAATGGCACTAATAATAAAATAAAATAATAAAAAGTGTGATACATTATTTAATTGAAGCAAACGTGAAAGAAAATTCTGCCATTTGACTCAATTGGCATTTTTGTGTATTTGTCCACCTGTACATTTGTTCGTCCATCTGTTTAATGATGACTGCTATAAAACTTGTCCGATTTTGTGAAACTCCCTGTGTACATTCCTTCCACTTGCAAAAATAATACAATTATTTTGAGTTGTAATTGATCTTAGTTAACTTCAAAATGGATCATCTTACTGATTGTGATATACATAATTTTTTAAGCTAGTACATAAGGGGCGTTAGATGAAGTTTCACATTCCAGAATTTAAAGAAAGTTTGTAACACATTGTTTACCAAATAGGCAATCTCAGTAAGTAATTTGTTAAAACTTGTATTTGTAGCACTTCTAAAATGAACGTGAAGCAGTACAACAGTATGTTTTTTTAAAAGTAGTATTATAACAGGAAATGAATAATTGAAGGTTGATAATGCGTTCATCTGTTTGTGTGCAAAATAGTCACTAATTTATTTGTTTCAGATCTAATTATGCAAAACTTTAAAAACATGAATGAAAAGAGCATCAAAACTATATACTATAAAGTGTTTTGCTAAGTAGTTAGTGAAAATATGCATTGATGAGAACATAGAGACCCTTGCAAATACTTTATTCAAATAATTATTTTCTTAAATTTGTACGCTGTTTCCTTCGGTGTGAGCGATGTCGGCTTTTGTTCCCAATAAACAAACTTGGTCGAGAAGGTATAACATGTATTTCAGGCCAGCTATACTGAGACACATTTTTCTTGGGTTCTCTTTATTCACATCAAGTAAATACCGGGATGGTACTTAGCACATAGGTTGGAGAGCGTTTTCCTTATTCATTCATTCTCCGGATATGTGTTCGCCGAGGGATGTCATTCCTCATATGTGGTGTGGTTAAAATACTCGTAATATGCCTAGTAAGTTGAATAAAATAAAATTTATATCAAGTTTACAATAGGATAAATTTTACAATCTCACCTACTTCATTAAGTTAAGTTTAGTGTTTGTGGCTTTCATTTTAAAGCGTTAATGTATTGCACTGATAAATTGTTTATTTTATTTAAAATCACACACAAATTAGGAAATAACTGTTAAAAATCTTGATTCATTATTTATATATACGTTAATCCATGATTTACTCCATATTTTGTCAATTTTAATACTTTAAAGCCACTTGTTAGTACATATAAATCCTAGTCCTGTGTCATTACATATAGTCTACAATGCATCTTTGACATAATGGACATAATGCACCTTTAGAAATTGTGTTTTATAGGTGATGTGTTTCTCGGTGCAGGTGAACTTTAGGAGATCAAAATCGTTATAGCTATTAACACAACATTATATATAAAAAAAAAATACATTCTTAAGAAAAAACCCGCACTAACTTATGTGAGGTGGTCACTACAAGTAAAGTTTCTGTATATTCCGGTTCATATCAGGGAGAAACGTTTAGTTTAATTAATAACATAAAGCATTTAATTGATTAATTTTCATTGTTTCTACAACGCACAACATCACTAGTAATATAGACAAGGAGACAGGTTGTTTGCCGATGCAAATATATTTTGCTTATAGATCCATTTATTTAGGTCGATTTTAATTTGTTAATGTAAAGAACTATCTATTTAAACTTTGCTATTGTAAGTGCATATGCTTGTTTCTTAATGCTTAACTTTTTCCAAAGAAATTAAATGCCAACCATAATACATAGGAAAGATAAGCATTGGAAATAAACGGAAGAGCAAGAATTTTAGAAATGCCCAACAAATAGATCAAAAGATCGCAATCTTGGCCAATACTTTTAGGAATGATCAAAAATGCTTCAAAACATTGTGATCTTGGCAAATAATTAGTTTTTGGATCAGGGATCACGAAAGTTTTAAACGGCTCCTAAATCGAGTTTTCATATCTTTCACGGAATAAGCACATCATACAGTGTTAAGTGATAGTTTGAGTTTAGCTGCACTATACGTACTTTCCAGATATAAGGCCTACGAGAAAATTTTGGCCTGAAATATATTAGATCTTTTGATCCGAAAGCATGTTAAGTTAAACAAGTCAGACTGTTGTGTTTTGAATCACTGTAACACGGCGGTTCTCTTCCCTTCACCACCTTCGGTACTCTGCCTAACAGATTTTAGAGATATGAGAACGAGAACGTCTCACAACTATAAGTTTGTTGATTCGATATTGTCTATTTGAGTAATTCCAGCAAGTCATTCATGCTGCGAACAACATATTAGCGAGCATTGTTATGTGGCAGAATGAACCCTGAGTCAATACACCATAATGTATATATGTGACTGCATCCCAAACTTATTATAGGGTCTTTGAATAACGATATACAAGTTGGTCTTTGACTTATAGCAGTAGTTGTATACCGCAATCAGAGAACACAATAAATACGTGGTATTAGGGGTTTTAGTTTTAACAAAATGGTGGCTCCCTGACAAGAGGTACTTTCACTGCATGCTAGACGTACTTTTCCACTCAGCCAAAAGTGATGCCACTAGTCTCATATACAGTAACAATCCGCATCGTGAGTGTCATCCATCTATTAATAGAGACTTAAGTGCTCAAATGAAGATCACATTGCAATTTTTGCACCTTTATAAGCATTCGCAGAACTGTCCAATTAGATGCCGTGTGATATCTAAGTATTCTTAATGTCAATCAAGACTGACAGTTCTCACTCATACTGACGTCTTGCGTGAAGTAATGAGCGTTCAACGTGCTGTTAACAAAACTGCCAACGAGAAATCTTTCAAAGTGGAACTTTTAATTTAACTTCCCGATTAATACCCTTTACGCTAAAGCAGACGGTTGGTTAGGACAAGTGTATGATGATTGAAGAATTACTGGAATAAGTATGTGGAAGGAAATGGGAGTACCTGGAGAAAGCCACGGACACGATGTTGTCCAAAGAAAACTCGCATTGCAACTGTATTGTAAAGACATAGTAATTCGATTCTCGTCTTAAACGTACAGAGCACGTTATATTAACGTACAGGTTGATCGTTGGCAACTTCTCGCGAGCAGACACTTTATCGTACGTTCTCAGAAGATGCAAGAATAAAGTTCTAAACGCAAACATACAGTGGACGTTAAAACTAACGTCCTCTTTGCTGACCGAGGAAAATCTAAAAAATTACTGCTACAGAAAAAGAAGAATTACTCACTAAATATAATTCTTCAACTCCTTACTAAGACTAATCAGAAAAATACTACTAAGCAGTATCACTGATATACGCATTGGCCTTATTTCTGCCCACCCAACTCCTTCAAGCTGGCAATTTCGTGCTAATTGAACCTCCAGCGAGCAACGGCATCTTTCGTCTTCTTTTCCAAGCAGAAGGTAAATCCTACGTCTCTAGACGTCTTTAGACAGCCAGTCTTGCGTAGATACTAAAGTGTACAATGAAGCATGCACATAATCAGCATTAACGTTTCTAATTGTCGTGGACCGTTACTTTTGACCCGGACCGTTTCTGGCAGTGAACATATTCTCACTGTCAATAAAGGCTTTGTTCTATTTAAACACTCGCGATCTGTACAATTCATCATTGCCGTATGCTTTTTTGATCATATTGAAAATCTTGGTAGGAGACTTTCTCAGTTTAACGCAAAATTTCACCGCATAGCAGTGCTCCAACATTTTCTCTATCTTTGGCGTAACGCAGCAATGAAACAGGGGTACACCATCGAGCCTGTTCACTCGCTTTGACTGTTCGAACCAAACTGGCCTCTGCCGTGTTGTGAAGCTCAAAGTTCTCTCACCTTCAGTCACGATTTTCCGATCAAGAACTGGTGCGCGCAAAACGCTGCAAATTGTTTCCTTACTTTCAGAACAGACACGCAAGTTTAGGTTGGTAATCTTTGAAACATCTGGTTACGTAGGACATTGTTCATGACTTTTGAATCACAGAATACAGTGGTGTTCAAAACTCGTGTATTTCATGCATCTGGTACACTTGGTTCAATTTCAGAATATAAGCTTTGTGGTAAACTAAACAACATTGTATTCTTGGGTTTAGTCGGGGTTGTTTAATTTACACTCGCGATCAGAGTTCTGCAACTCTTTCATAATTATTCCTTTTATTAACTATCCGTCTTTTTCTACAGTCCATATATTAGGACGCAAAACTAGGAATTTTACTCCATTCTTTTCGTGTATCCCTTGAATGAATATTTTAACATCTGGATTGCGGACTTAAAGGCCGTTGTGCACAATGAATAACTCGGAAATGAATATGTTACGAAAATTAATCACTAAATAGTATTAATTGAATACTACTTGTTCCATATCTTTTCTGTGATATACACCCATAATCTCTCTAAGTATCGTTTGCTGTCTGCAGCGTGGTCCAGAAGTGGGCGTACCCTTAATTTGTGTTTTCTGGCGGTTTTAGGTTTTACCCACATTTTGTTTGGTAACATTCCTTGCCATTGTCTGGTAACATTCCTTGGCATTGTCTGGCAACATTGCTATTCATTTTTATTTGTTTTCTGCTGTTTTCTGCTTGGTAACAATTATTTGCAGTGAAGTTGGAGGAATCAACAATGTGTGATCAAAATCCATATAGCATTGACATGGATGGTGATCATACCGATGTTTATGACTCTTAAAACTCTTAAGAGTCTTCATCCCGGCGAAATTAAAATACCGCTAATTTTACAGTAATTATGTGATATCTTCAAATAGATAAAAGATAATTGAAATGTGGAACAAGAGCGCCCTAGACAATATTATTTTGCGTGAGGTACCGTTATCACAAGTCACCTAGTGGCTTTATGTTTTCAGCTGTTTAGAAACGCGAAAATAAATGCCGATTTTCAAAATGGCTCGAAATCGAAAGCAGATAAGTGAGTCGTGATAACGGTTTCTCATGTAAAATGATATTATCTAGGGCGCTCTTGTTCCACATTTCGATTATCTTTTATCTATTTGAAGATATTACATGATTAATGTAAAATTAACGGTATTTTAATTTCACCGGGATGAAGACTCTTAAGACTTCGAGGTAAGTGTGTACAGATTCTACCATAACTAACACTATACTGTTGAAAATAAAGGGGGAAGCAGCGTAGGCAAAAAAAAACAAAAAAAAACTTATTACTGGCTGGAAAATGTATTATTATGGCACAATATTTTATCACATGTAGATAATAAAGGAACAAATGGACTGCGTATAACTGCAAAATTGGAAGTTTCTAAGAGAGATTTTTAACTTCAACATCTCATATAAATTATATCAAAAGAATTTTGTACACTATTAGTATTAGAAAATAAATTTTATACAGTATACCTAGGATGTTACAAAAATTTGTCACTATATTTTGGAAATAGATTCCTCACTCAAAATAAGAAAAAAAAAGTTCATATGGGCCTGCGTTCGGAAGTGCATAGTTTCGTGGTCATAGGGTGCTGGAAACGTGAAAAAAATGAACTTTCTGGGTCCATAGTTCCACTATTAGAGGTCCGATTGTAGTCGTGTCAGGACATCACTGAAGAACTAGTATATGAACTATACAAATATCCACCTTTCAAAACCTCCGGTACTTGCACAATCATTTTTACAGAGGCTGTTTGGAAGTACTTGATCATTCTCGATCTACCTCTCTAAAAAATTATGTGCAAGTACTGGAACATTCTTAAACATGGATATTTGGATAGTTCACATAACAATTTCTTAGTGATGTCTTAGTGACCCGACTACGGTATTTTTCATAATAGTGGAGCTACGAACTTTTAAAATTCACTTGTTTCACGTTTGTGGCGCTCTACAATTCCGAAACTGTCAATTTTTGAGCACAGACCCATATGAACTTTTTTTTCTTATTTTGATGTGAGAAATTTGTTCTCAAAACATTGTAACACCCGATATATTTAGTTGCAACTACAAAAGAAATATCATTTCTTCATGAGATATTGAACTTTAAAGTTCTTTCCTGAAAACTTTCCATTTTGGAGTTACACCATTTGACATCTAAATGGTCGCAATGTTATTCATGAGAACTTTTTCACACACGGAATAGATATACCTTATCAGTTGCACTTCTAGAAACATTCATCGTTTCATATATAAGCACGTTAAACAAATTCAATTGTATTTTGTATCTTTATATGTGCTTCTGTATATGCTGGACAAAAAACTGGTATAAGGACAGTTCTCAATATACCAAATGAAATTTGATTTTACTTACATGATTTTCTCTAGTTTCTGCTCAGTTTTGATGTTCGTAGCATTAAAGTAGCAAAAAACATAAAACCTTCAGTGTCAAGTGGTTAAAACATGCACTTCTTGTACAATAGTTTCGGGTTCAATCCACGGTGAAAATGTTTCTGTCGTGTAAAATCTTAATTCAGTCAAACAAATTAGCAACTATGATATGCTATCGGTTATGGTAGTTTATACAATATGCGCTTATCTAATAGAGCCTCTCTATTTGAAGTGTGCTCCCGCTGGCGCTGCTCTGTTTTCTGGTATCCTCCTTGAAAGAGGAGGGATAAGTTGCTTTGCGCTAGTTTTCTCAGTAGTTAAATGTGGACAGGGTTGCCACATTTACGAGTTTCACTGTGCATTGTCTTGTTAGCCATTCTAAATAGTGAACGACTTGATGACAAATTGACAACTAAGCCGAGGTCATTTGCTTCTTTCCCCAAAGCAAAGGGATGGTTTCTTCCGTAACAGGGCGACGGGGAATGGGACCGAAGTGTGTTTCACATATTTTCAGAGGGCATGCTTCAAATAAATAGGCTATAGTTAAGCGTTTAGTTTTTTGATTAGTTTCAAAGCTTCCTTTACTTATAAAACAGGTAACTAAGAGATTCTACAACCTCTGCTTGGCTATATGGTTAGTGTATGTGCCTTTGACAAAACTGGGTTCGACTCTTTGTGGGAATCCATGTAGTTTTCATCCAAAATTAAGCTATAGGTCACGTCGCATATAATCTTGTGACTGAACAGGATGCTAAACTCCAAATCAACCAAACTTCCAACAGATCGTATATTAATCGCTTATACCTATAATATGTTACAGAGTACTTTAAGAATGTAACGGAAATAATTGTAAAGGACGTACGTACCTATATTAGGACTGAAAATGATATATTTACTCAGTGCAAACGTGACAATTTTTGGAAGGAAGTAACTAATATTTCTACCTCTGTTGGTAATCTAGTGGGGTTAGTAATACTGAATGTATATGAATATTATAGAGTAAACAATTCTAAAATAACTTTCATCAACTAAAAAAAAATCTGATAAACCTAATTATATACGTAAATAGTAAATGAAATAATCATCATTGCAATCTTGCATTTTACGCTTACTATATATATATATATATATAGTGGTGCTCTTCAGCCGGTTCGCTAAAACCGTTTGTTAAAATATGTCGATTTCGCAGAACCGTTTGTTAAACCCATACATAAATACAAACATGTATACACACGATGACCTAACCAAGAGTGAAAGAAAGAAGCCAAACAAATTTGTGAAAACACCTCTGTACTTTTCCCGCTCGCTTACATTGTTGTAAAAGCAAGCAACTTTGAATTGTTTCAATTTGACGAGCAGACACAAATTTGAATGAGTGGTCGCCAAGACATTTAGAAATTCATCTGATGCGAGCAATAAAGTTCCCAGTCATGTTAATAATAGGTTTCCAGGTCTTAATTGCTAATTCTTTTGCGTCTTCCATATTCGTATTGGTAAAAATAAACATTTGAAATTTTCAGACAGATGAATAATTTTGGCAAACCTTTCAAGATACATGCACTAAATATCACTAACAAGAAATACATTATTGTGTATTCTGTCATATTTTCCTCTCCTTCAAGACCGTTTTGTTTGAACGTGGCGCTGCAAAGTATAATAGAAACAGTTCTTAGTTCGAACCAAGGTGCTAAAATTGGTTTTTCCTTATACAACGTAAGACTCTTGTGTCTACCTTATATGGTTTGTTTTGGTTTGTTTCCTAAAAGCATTATATCTATCCATCTACTCTCTCTCTTTCTCTCTCTGTCTATATATATATATATATATATATATATATATATATATATATATATATATATATATATATATATATATATATAGAGAGAGAGAGAGAGAGAGAGAGAGAGAGAGAGAGGCGGTTGTTAAAAAATTAGAATAGCACCACTGTATATATATTATATATATATATATATATATATATATATATATTTATATATATATATGTGTGTGTGTGTGTGTGTGTGTGCACGTAGGAAACAAAAATAAATTCAATTTTGTTTGGTTTCTCATTACATTTCTCTATCCTTTTACCTTACATAATTCCTGTCTCCCTCTTTGATACGTGATCTACACGTATCATTTATTTCAATTTTACGTCAAACGAATGTTGTAATAAATGTCTATACATATATACACATTTCTCGTGAAATACTGATTTTATACGTGAATAATTTACATTAACGATATCCACGGTATAATGTGACTTAGATTTAAACACGATACATTTAATGCATTAATGCTATATAAACTTCATAATCCATTAAAACTGTTTTGAAGTACTGTTTTCCATTAGTTCATCAATGATGAGTTTTTCTAATACCTTAGGCATAATTATATATATATATATATATATATATATATATATATATATATATATATATATATATATATATATATATAGATAGATAGATAGATAATACTAATACTAGATGGATAGATAGGTTTACAGGATATTCGGCTTAAACGTCCAATGAAATATCTTTTGTTCTATCTATTATATTCCTATAGAAAGAACTTCCAATCTAACTATTATATATCTATATAGTTTGCTTCTGCAAGTAGAGAAATTCAAAGTGTATATTTACACATCTAATAGACTTCAATGTGTGCTGTGTTCATAGTGGATAGACATCGAACCTGTATTCTACCTCTCGCCACGTGTCGTTAAGTATTTCCGGTGTAACATTGTTGATAGCAGCGCGAATGCGATCGTGCTTATAATACAGATCATGGACTGAGGTTTGATAGATATGATGTTTTTACAGATCCTTAAGGAAAAAAAATCAAGTAGTTTAAGGTAAGGGCTTCTAGGAGAACATTAAATTGGATAACTATTCTTTTTTATCCTCCGCCCTCGACACTCTATGTCCAAAACGTCACGCACAATACCTGTATATGACACTAGCAGCGTTCACCCCGCTTCGCTGCGGTCACCCCGGAACGCAATAAACTTTGTTACTTAGATAATTTTTACTTTTTCGCTTTCAAGTGATATGATAAAAACCATAGAAGATTGCATTAAATGTTAACATTATATCGCCTGTCATTTATGTTAACCCGCCCCGCTTCGCTGCGGTCACCCCGGAAGTTTTCGCTTTCAAGTGATATGATAAAAACCATAGTAGATTGCAGTAAATGTTAACATTATATCGCCTGTCATTTATGTTAACCCGCCGAGTGACACGGTCATGCGGGTTGCATATAAATACGTTTATTTTTACCTATGATGAACTAACAAAGGATTTGTACGTTATGGACACTTGAATGGTCAATTATCTCAAGACACTGGTAATTAAAAATTAAAGTGATATGATAAAAACCATCTAGGGTCCAAATCCTAATAACCTCCCAAAAATAAAAGAAATTGGTTCAGCCGTATTAGCGTGATGAGGTAACAAAGGATTTGTGCGTTCTCTTTTATATATATAGATGATGCGCCATCTTGTTCAAAACTTAAGTTTGGAGCGAGATCTGGCAGTGTGTAACATGTTTGGATAAGAGTCTCCATTTATAGTATGTTCTACGAAGAAATACACAAAAAATGTGTAAAATGTGTTTTTGGAACTGTATCTAAAATTGATTTCTAATTTATAGTTATTTTTCAATATCAAATGCATCAATATCAATTAATGTATTTAAACTACATGTCTTCCAATTGGAAATAGAAATGCACAAGAAAATATATGATCTTTTGAATATTATAGGATTAGTTTTGAATAATGTGCTCTTTACATGCTTCATTGTTAAACATAATCTTATGACATATATGTGATATCATATATAGAAATGCTCAATACTGATCATGATCATCTTGCTATACGGTTGGTACAAACTTCAGATTTCGTAGAGAAAGTTATAATATATTACGGACGCTAAAAATGCATTTCCGATTAGAATTTCTGACTGACCTCAATTTGCACAATGAAAGAACAATTTTGATAAGAATCATGCCATAGTTACGTTCCTGGTAATAGCAACCAGATACTGGATAGATAACCATAGTTTAACTGTGGTCGGATTGTGGAATGACGTGTGTTTGCCTCACCGTCGAATACGGCAGTGAATCTACCAGGACTTCATCTTTGATAGGGAAATAATAATGACATATCACGAGTGAGGATTATCTTCCCGCGATTCTGGAACCCCATTGGACCAAACAGTTACAGTGATGGGAATATACGATCGACGGCTACTGAAAGGCCGGACGAGAAGGATAGATTTGTTGTTAGCATGATTGTCCGAAATGGACAGCCACATACTATTATTACGAATGGCATAAATAATCTATCAACTTTACTATTTTCTTTACGAAAAATGTGATTGCTGATAGAAACACTATTATTTTACTTTTATAATGTCCATGTACTACATACAGTGTCATCTACTAAAACAAACAAAAACTTTAGCTTTCATAAACTTCATAAAGGTCTCGTTTAATATAGTAACTAATGTGTGCTTTTCGGTACACGAATACCGATTAGTTTGTAACGATTAGTGTGGCCGCGAATAGTTCGACGTCGTTTAGCGGGAAACAGTTTACTTATCTAGCGTCCTTTGGCATAGTTCTTCGAAGCATACAGTATAGGTATGTGCGGCTGCTAAAATGGTATCATGAATGTCGTGAATCGAGATTCAAATAGTATATATTCTTCATACGAATCCTGTTTCTGTTTAAAGCACCATGATTTGTGTTTGGTGGGACTGTGAAAGGGAGTGGGAGATTGCTGCATTCTTAACTATCATACTTGTCTATTACGGAAGATTATAACGTGGGATGCTATTGAGTTATACGCCCTTATGCATATAAACGGATTAAGATGCCTCTGACAATCCAATGTTATAATAATGAAGTCCTGGGTGCTGTTTTAGTACCCACACGGCGTTACTGCGTGAATCTACTTTTCAACATGATAACACGACTGTACTTCACGCACACTTCTTGTATTTCACTACTTGCTTGGCTAAGCATTGTCCTACCAAAATCAAGAAAGATTACGCAGAAGATATCAGAGTAGTTGTTGCTGATTATGTTTCAAAAATAATCAACATTTCTGTTGAGTACAGATTTAACATCGCGGTTGTATACTTTTAAAGCGCCAGCTTATGCTTGATTCGTCTTCCCAACGTGGCGCACACGTAAGACGTTAGGAAGAAAATATCATTAGCTGTGAGGTAAGTTAGGTGCTGATCAGTATAAGCGAAAATCACTGTATCTGTTTCATGGCATGTCTGAAAAAGCGTTACCACTATTAAAATTTCGACCCTCGTTGACATGTCAACAATTATTAAAAAGTATTTCTATTTCTAGTGATTCAGGATTAAATTAGAAAAAAGATATACCTAGTGTCACTGTTTAGATCTGTTTATTTTCTGTAGGGAATGAAGGTATCGACCATTGTTCGTTTTGCTAAAGAACTTCGATTAATGGATTTGGTTGAAGATGTCTGGATTGGATACACGTTTTATAATTTAGGAAAAAGGGAAGCTTTCCAAAACGAAAAATAACGTTTATTTTACAACACTAATTTTCTATATTTGTTATACTCGGTAATGAGTTTTTATATTTCTACCTCAGATTTCTACACCGTTACTTGCTTTTCAAGATCTTCAAAATTGTGAAAACTTGCTTCTTCAAAATGTCTTTCACTTTCGTTAAGAAGGAAGAAAGAAAAAGAAAATAACCAAATGAAGGACATGCAAGGAAACTTTCCCGCTGAAACTGTTGAAAATGTGTTTTTCAACAACATGAGGTCTGGCAATGTCATCAAAGAACATGCCTCTACTAGACGAAAATCTCGCCTCCGATTCTGAATTTTGCGACACAACGTCTATTGCTTGTTTCACTATATTTATCGGCAGTAATTTTACCTGCTCGAAGCTCTGCTTCACACGTAGGGTCGTTTTATTTTTTATTTTTTTTTATTTCTTCAACATTTCCAACAATCACTGAAATAAGAGAAACATTCATATAATGCAAGCAACCAATTCACACAGCGAGAAAACAGACGACAAAACTTAATTGACAATGAATAGCGGCTACTCGAGTCTTCAGCGCTCCAGGTGGTGCAAACAGTACGTACTATCCCCCGCCTTCGTATTTCCTACTAATCTTTCACCTAATAGAGGCGCTTAATTTAGTCTCATCTTATTGGTACAGTTCAACCACTCTAAAAAATATATTCTTAACAACTTTTTAATAACAAAAAATAAACTATGCTAAAGAGGGTAAAGAAGATTCCATGTATGAGATATATGGGGATGCATTTTGTATTAAGAAAAGCTACGTATCCTTTATTATAGTTAACCAATATTTCTTTGCTACTATGCAGGTTGCATATGAGATAAGGAATTTCACAGATTTTAATCGGAATATGAATTTTGCCACCGTTATTCCTGAAAATGTTAACTAATTGAGTTCATTAACAGAATCGTCGTCCGAAATAATCGCTCTAGTTCTAGTTTTAAAAAAAATCTGAATTCAAAAAGCCACTTTCGTTCGAAAGGTATCATCAGAATAAAGAACGAATAGTTTAATTTTGTAAGTCTTACTGTGTGATTCTAATAATCTCATACGCACGTATGTACTTCTCTGCCTGAGCGTTGTGCCCAAAACAGAGGTTTTAACTTACAATAATATATGGTATGTTACTAAACCAGTACAGCAGTAACGGTTGCAATGGCAGTTTTCTTCCGTAAGATAATTAACAGAGAATTAAGACAAATTAAGGAGTAACTTAGTATGTATAGTTTCATAATACGTGTATTAACGATCACAAGTCTTTATTCCTCTTTTATAAGAACATCTGCCTTTTTGTAAAGTCAAAAAATGCCTTCTGATGGCCCTTGAACTCGAAAACAAACTATATAATTTAAAACTTGAAATACTTTATCCTAGGCTTTTTCGTCTGGAGAGAAAGTTAAAGGTACTCGACACATATTTTGATATTACACCAAAACTTCTAATGCATTCTTTGTAATTCCGTTTCCTCTAAATCGCTTATTGCTGTTAGTATCTACTGCATAATGATGACCATGGAGCACCCATGAGGTAGTCTTTATATTGGCGAGAGTTTAACTGTATGAGAGGTACTTCTACTATTCTAATGTACGGCCGAGCAGTTGTCTGTACAAATAAGATATAATTTTGATAAAGTCTCTATAAAACTTAAGAATTTTGTTTCTCATTCGCCCTGGGCATAGGGACGACATGGACCATATATCCACCCAATATTTTTATAGTATAGCATATGCTAACCTTCAATTTACGAAATAATGGAAGTTATACGCTGAAAATTAAATATATTTATTTTCATTGTGATCATATTTCGAATCGAACCCAGAGCCACACATACAGAAAACAAACAACACTCGGCTTTGAATGGGTACTGTATGTTTTTAACATATAAAGGTTACAAACATTGACCTATGTGAAAAGAACGTTTTCTTTTTAATTGGGGAGAACTCTGTACTTTAGTCCATTTCCAATGGGTATACACTATATTTTAGTAATCAGTCGAGCATATTACTACCAAAACTTATATCAATACATTACTGCCTGAAATATCATATATTGCAATTGTGCCCAACGCATGCTTCACAGAATGCAATGTGCTCAGAACTTGAAAATAAGGGAAGCCCGGTGGCTTAGTATTGAAGTGTTTACTTTTGGTGCATGGTTTAATACACTGCTCCACAAAACTTAAGCAACCCGAAAGAACGTGGTATAAGTAGAGATGTGGGTCGGGTAAACACCCAGTGGGTAGATAAATAAAAAATGGGTATTTACCCTTTTTGTATTTACCTACCCAAAAAGTGGGTATTTTACGAAAACTCAATTATTATGAAATTTTAAGAATAATTAACCATACGGTGACTTTTCTGTATTTTATGAATTACTGAAGTTGTTACAAATATTGCACTACGGATATTTTACACCAAAATGCATAACATCCCTTAGTTTTATAGAGATTTTTTCAGTACTTTGTACTGTTGCAGAAATACAAGACCTGGCAACACCACAGCACTGGTTTAAATATCAAAAAGAAAATGAAATCTTTGAGTTTTACGTCCCACGTTTATGCCGGTTAGGCTAAAGGAGACGGTGATAATGAGAGATGAGTAAAATGGTGGAATGAAGAAAGTGGGAGGAAACGGGAGTACCCCGAGAAAACCCACGAGCACGGTGTTTGTATACCACAAAGTTCACTTGGCGGGGGCTGGGATCGAACCCCGGACCCCAAGCACCAGAGGTGAACGCTCTACCACTGAGCCACCGCGCCCCCTATCAAAAAGAACAGATAATCGTTGCAGTTGGTCTCCGCCTTCAATACTAGTCTTGTACTGTGCTCTGACTGTTCTGCAAGATGGGATTGCATCAGTTTCTGTCTAAACTATATTCTTTCACTGTTATTTCAACAGGGGGCGCGGTGGCTCAGTGGCTCAGTGGTAGACCATTCACCTCCGGTGCTTGGGGTCCCTGGTTCGATCCCAGCTCGCGCCGTGTGGACTTTGTGGTAGACAAACATCGTATTCGTGGGTTTTCTCGGTGTTCTCCCGTTTCCTCTCACTTTCTTCATTCCACCATTTCACTGATCTCTCATTATCACCGTCTCCTTTAGCCTAACCGGCATAACCGTGGGACGTAAAACTTAAAGATTTCATTTCATTTTTGTTATTTCAACAGTGTTTTGAAAGACTAGAAATGTAACATGGGGAAGAAGGGTCATGCATGGCATTCTTTAAAGCCAAAAACAAAGGTGGTGTTTGCAAGTTCTGTAATAAAGAATATAAACATGCGAATGTCAATAAAATGACAAATTATTTGAAAAAAGTATTTTAAGTGCCCAGCTCATGTGAAACGGCTTGAAGTGCTTTTTCGAATACCGTTGCAAGTACATCATCTGCGAAAGAGATAGCTGATTTATTAGAAATAGACATTCCTGATGCTTCAAAGTTAAAAGAAATCCCTGCACCTCTATCGCTGGGTTCATGTGCAATACAACTACTAGTTCTCATTCAGGTAAATAATTTGGTTCTTTGTCACCATTTGTGAACCGTATGGATGCAATCACAAACGTAAACTGCAAACAGTTTAGTATAGCTTAATTTAGTAAGGTGGATATTAACCCTTATGGTACCAAGGGGGTGTTCGTGGAACCCACAACCAGGCCCGAACAAAAAATTCCACATTGTCAGAAAGAATGTTAAGAACAGAATTCAATTGCATTTCTTTTTCAGTGACTATTGGTTTACCTTTCAAAACACCTACAAATAGGAATGGGTTCACGAACCTCTCTCCCCGTTGGCAAGGCATGCATTTGAGAGTGCCTGAAGCTTCAATGTGAGCTGGTATATATATACCGGTATATATATATATATATATATATATATATATATATATATATATATATATATATATATATATATATATATATAATGTTACATATACCTACAGGGCAGTGTCCAATCGATGTGATAACACCTGGGAAAAGAACAACCATCAACAAGAATATAATTTAATAAAGCCTTTGAATGAAATTGGGAAATTGAAATCACCCAAGAAATATAAGAAAATGTAATGCAAACGGTTCTATACCGCCACGGACACCACCACAAAGATTACATTACATTACACTGAGTATTGTTGTTGATGATTATTCTCTTTCCAGGTGAGGTGCTTTTACCTCGATTGGGCACTATAAGTATACCTGGTAGACAACATTTATTTTATTATATGACAGCTCACAGTGAATCTTCAGGTACCATTAAATGGGGTACTTACGGGAAACTAATGGCAACTTGTACCTCATATACATGCACAGGATGTTAGATTCATATGAAATAGACACCAATATCAAATTTCACTTTGACCCAAAATGGGGATGGGAGTGTCACAGGCCTCCAAACGGAGTCTTAGCGATTTTGGTGTCTTTGGAGTGTAATGTGTTATTCATTCATGAGTAAAACTATAAAATAATAACAAATTAACCCCGTTCAGATGCGGTGCAGGTTTGCAGACAGTTTTGACCATGGCGTACCCTCGGTACAATTGTGGATATAATATGTTATTCTAGGGTTAACGTGGCATTTAAAACCTATTTTTTCATATTTTTTCTCGGAGAACTTCATAGGTAAAGAGATCAAAATATTGAATCGAATTTTTTGAAAGAGGGAAATTGTGGGGGTTAGCTGTTACATTTTTCAGACGAAGCCCTCGTGTACACCTACATCTAAGTTTTAACAACATCAATCAAGCCTGAGAAATAATTCACATCACTTTTCCGATTTTACGTCATTGCTCACGAAAAAATCATTGTTGAAGCATAAGGGATTAATGTCTCCTGGGGGTACCTACAAGGGGACCCACTTGTCTCTAAAGATTGATTTGGGGCCATTTTATTATCTTACCCACCTATGCCCTTTCTTTACCAAGGTGTGAACGGCTTTCAAACTTAGATTCGTTTCACAAAGACCTAAAAAATGAAGAAATCATAGTATGACTTCAAGCCTTAGCTTAGGTTGTATACATAGAAATCGTTTATAAACCCTAGGATGACTTTAAGTGTAAAGTCTACGATGATTCCGAATTGTGTGATGATTCCGACTCTGATCTTAGGGTTGATTCTGAGTAGGACGGTAAAATTTGTTGTCGTTTTATAGTGCTCCAAATATGGTAGAGGTTAATTGCTGCTCTTTACTGAATAAGTTAAAGTATAAATATTACCTTCACTGAGTTACTATACAGCTTAACGTTGTTCATCACATTAATATTTTAAATATGCTATTCCAATAAAATACTTTCACAAAGCATTAGTGTTAAACCTCATTTAGAAAAGACTCGAAAAATCAGGAATTCGTTATTTAAATGTTTTACAAACTGTTATTCCTCATTTTATGGATAATTTTCTCTCAACGGCATATTTAGTAAATAATTTGATCGACCAATTCATTTTTGGTTACTCTGATTATTCTGCAACTTTTGTAATCATACAATTACGTCTACAGAATAGCAAATTGGGTAAATGTGTAATTTGTTTAGTTTCTAAGTATTTTCTAGGTTATTACTTACTAAAGCCGAGTTTCTTTACTTTGATATAACTATATCAAAAATGTAGTTGTTACAATGTAATTTCTTAAACAGATTAAATTTATTAGTTCAGTAAACCAGGAGTAAAAGATAAGAAACTTATTGGTATAATTCTTTGCATAATTGACAATTCAATACATCTCATTATCTATTGATAAAATACCAAAAACAACATTATTTTGCGTGAAGAAAGTAACCAGCTGTATCTGGAATATCAGTTCAGTTTTCTTAATTATCAAAAAAGTTGTTTTTCATCTGCACTATTCAATTTTTTAAAGGTAATGTTAAAAATATATAAGTATAATAAAATTGTTGCAAACTTTAGATCCTCAAAATAGAAAAGTAATTAATTTTCTGCCATTAATATATTTGGCAAACCAAAAGAAAACGTGTTTGTTTATTTTAGTAATAGAGATCCTACTGTTATTTAAATAGTTTAGTTAGTGTGTTCATCGATGATTTGAAAAACTGAAGGTATTGGAAGATAAAAAAGATGCACCAGACTGAGAAGAATGGAGAAGCAGTTTTATTAGACGCGAACCTAAGGAAGAACCTAAATTACGTGTCATTAATACAGGAGCTGCTGGTAGGCAGAATACTTAATAATAGTCATTGGTTTGGTGACAACTGACTTCACTTTTGTTAGTCATCGTTATGTTCTTTGGTCCACTATCGAATTCTACCGCCTAGCTGATTGGACGTCTCAGGGGCACACTAAGGTAAAAGTTCATGGGATAGATTGGACAATTATTTTCTGCGAAAGGTAATAGAAGGAAATCTAGTATCAGTAGAAAGAAAAATGATGGTGAGTAGCTAGGAAATCCGTATTCTGTTACTTAATAAATATCAAATTCATTCCTTAATTACTAGAAAAAATGATTAGTTAAGTTGTTATTTAATATTCCTGTTGCAGGTGATACAAATTACCATTATATTTTTCATTGACAACGATAAAATTCATTTATGGTTAATTAAAACATAAAATACCCACTAAAATACCCATTTTGGGTAAATACCCGGGTATTTACCCAGGGTATTTACCCGCTGAAATAAATACCCAGGTATTTTACATCCCTAAGTATAAGTGACATGTGGGGCCCATTCAACACTGGTTAGTGGCATGCACATACACAGAGACACACAGGCAAGGCAAGCACCCACTCTATCGCATAAGCAGCACCGTGAACAAATTATGCCATGAGGCGTACACCACAGCCCAGTAGTGTCCTAGGCTCCAAGCATTGAGTTAGTGATTCTTGTGTGGGTTACACACCTTGCAATGGCTGGTAGAAGACATTTGAGTGACTTTGACCGCGGGCGAATAATTGGGCGGTTGGAATTGGGCCGATAGCAAGTGGAAGTGGCGCAGGAATTCAACGTGAAAAAAAGTGCTGTGTCGAGGCTGTGGAGTCGCTACCAAAATGGAGGTGAAGTCAGTAGACGTCATGGAGGAGGCCGTCCGAAGAAGACGTCGGCCGTCGATGACCGATTTCTCACAATTTCTGCCAAATGTCACCGTCAAGCTTCATGCTCTCAACTGGTCAATGAATTGTTTCAGGCTACAGGACAACGAGTGAGTCGTGAAACTGTTCGTTGGCGGCTCAATAGAGCAGGACTGTATGCAAGAAGGCCTGTGCTGTGTGTGCCATTGAAACTGGAGCACAAACGTGCGCGTTACACATGGTGTCAGGAACATGATGCATGGGGGGAACACCAGTGGGCGCGTGTCATATTCTCCGATGAGTTGAGATTCAGCCTGTCGTCTAATTCTGGTCGGACTTTAGTGTGGAGGGAGCCAGAAACACGCTATCATCCAAACTTCATTGCTGAACGGCCGTCCTATGGCGGTGGTTCCATTGTGGTCTGGGGTGGAATTATGCTGGATGGGAAAACGGACCTCCATATTGTGCAACATGGCATTTTGACAGCACAACGGTACCGGGATGAAATTTTCAATACACATGTGTGCAATTTCCGCGGAGTATTTGGCCCAAACTTCCTGTTCATGGATGACAATGCCCGCCCATACCGTGCACATCCTGTGACCGAGTATCTGGAGAGCGAAGACATTACGCGTATTGCATGGCCTGCATATTCGCCGAACTTGAATCCCATCAAGCATGTGTGGGATGCACTTGGGCGACGAAAAGCGCAGCGAGGTTCACCAGCACGCACTCTCCCTGACCTGCAAACAGCTCTCCTCGAGGAGTGGCGCCATCTGCCGCAAGTCATGATCAATACTCTGATTTGCAGCACGGAGGCCAGATGTCGTGCCTGTATAGCTGTTTGTGGTGGTCACACGCGATATTGACTGCCTATGTCCTCGCACAATCCAGCTTCACCTGTTGAGGTATCGTTGTGCTAAAGTTTTTGGTCACTCTGTACATCCTAACCGTATTGTCCGTCTTCACTTGTGTTGCATTGTGCATCTGGACCGTCTGTTTGTTCACTATACTTGGTACAGTGATCGTGTCGTTTTATTTTCTGCCACTTTCTTCGAGTTGCTTAAGTTTTGTGGAACAGTGTACAAGCTCGCACTGAGTGGATTTTGTGGGGAACAAACACCGTGTGTATGGGTTTTCTCGGGTTCTCTCGATCCCTCCCAGATTCTTCATCCAACATTTCAACCATTCTCATCATTCTCCTCTTTAGCCAGTACGGTTTAGATATGGGATGCAAAACTGGAAGATTTAATTTTTCCTGAAGGTGTTTGCGGAAACAATATTTTACGCCAAATTCGCGTGCCAACTTTCTGTTTCGTCTTCATCAAATGTCATCGTATGGTTCTCTGGACAATAATTGGAGTTAGGATCTGGTTGTCTACTTCCACACTTCGCTTGCTGGCTAGATGTGCTGCAGCCGTTCGGCCAAAGTTCTGGACCAGCTCTGATACATGCATCCGGCCCGTAGTTCCTTAGATTTGGACAGTGTGTTTTCTTACACATAGTAAACCGTCAAGGTATGTCCCTTTACTTTAACTCGCAATTAAAATGAAACCCCTATTTTATAAGGAAGTTGGATAAGTCCGCTGGGTGGGCAGTCTGAAGTTCTGAGTACCTACCAGTTAATATTTGGAATATAAGATCCTACGTTAGTATATTATAAAACATCACTTTGAAGCAGACACTTTGCAACTGCATGTTGCAGTGTTTTTAAAAATTGTCATTTTTATTATTTTCATATTTACGAAATGATATTAAAATAGATTAATGATGCTTATGAGACTACATGAAAAATAAGTTTATATTATCCCGTCTATTAAATTTTATAAACGTTTCGTCTTTTGTCAAATTTTCTCATTTCGTTTTGTAAATTCATAAGCAAACTTTATGTCCTCATTGTTTAACTTAATTTCATATAGAAGTTATAAGAGTGTTTCAGCATTACAAGAGCCCCATAATGGGTGTGTTATAACAACATTTAAGCCGCATTTATTACTAGAGTATGTTGTATAATGACTTATGTATTTTTTAAATGTTGATAATCATCTTCACTATGTTCCAAGAATCACTTTATCAATTTATTGTTGCTATATTATAAATCGTGTAACACCAAAGTAATGTTTTGGGAATCGTTGTGGCCCAGTGCTAGAGAATTCACCTCTGGTAAGTAGGGTTCCTGGTTCGATCCCAGATAAGACAAGAAATTTTTCGTCTCATGAGCTACAGAAGTGAGATGCTGTTTATAAAACTTCAGAAACAAGGTGCAAATATTTTGCACTATTGAGTACTGGTACGAAAGTAAACTCCGATTTACCCATTGATGAATTTCTTCAGAATTTACTTATAGAAGAAATATTGGTTTAGAAACTATTATAAACGCAACAGTACAAGAAAATATAATATTTAAACTGGGTGTTGTAGTATGTGACTTTGACCTGGCTAGAAGCATTCATTTGGTTGGAGTGAAGAAGAAAAGTTATGAATGCTTTTATGTTAGATCCGTATACTAAAATTCCACAAATTCTGTTTCTTTTTTAAAAAAAATAGAAAAAGTAAGAAAGAAAAGTGAAAGTCTTCTTCAAAACTAGACAATTGCTGTCATAAGCTATCCAGAGCACGGAAAGAAGGGAAAACTAACAAACATCCGATACGAACCCAGAAATGGAAGTGAATGCAGATGGAAGGACTGTGTAATGGGTAAACTTCCTGGCCTTTCCAACTTTTACATACGCTCTTACGAGGAGAGAAAAGATTGGAAAACTTCTTCAATGTGTATCATATATCATCCTACTTTTTCACCTGAGGGAGTTTACCCAAAAGAAAGAAAAAAAAAAGAGTAAAATAAAAGTTCAGATCCTTTTCTCTCTTTCTCCGGTATCGTAAAGAAGTTTAAATTTGCTTGATTCATATGCTTCTTCCTTTCAGTTTCGTTCTTATGATTTCCTCAAATGATATTCTCAACTCCTCTTCTTCTATATCAAGGACTATACATTACTTCTCCCTCCTTTCTAAGTGCTTCTAGCTATATTTTACTAACCCTAAGGTAAATTTTCCTAGCACGAAAATCTCTCTAAATGGGGGAATCTTCACACACTTGTATTTTGCTTCACCCTCAGCAACACCTGAGGGGTCCCCCTTAAAGAAAATGTTAAGAATGTCTTTGAAATGTTGTACAGAAAAAGTAATAATGCTTGAAAGCATCTGTTAAACGAACGTAAAATATGCACTATACTTATTTATTACACACACATATATGGAACAAATTATTTGGTTATGGATCATTGACACTCTAGGAAGCTAGAAAATTAGATGAAATCTTCCAGTTTTGCGTGTTACTCCTATGCCGGCTAGGCTAAAGGAGACGGTGATGATGAAAAATGATTGAAATGGTATAATAAAGAAAGTGGGAGGAAACGGTTGAACCCAGAGAAAACCTATGCACACAGTGTTTGTCCACCACAAAGTTTACTTGTAACAAGCTGGGATTGACCAGGGACCTCATGCACCAGAGATGAACGCTCTACCACAGTCACCGCTGCCCCTTAAGGAAGCTAGAATACTTTATAACAGACATATTAATTGATATGAATAAGTAATTACATCTGTGATGAGAATGTAAGTACACAGTTCTTCTATACTTGGTACCTTTAATTCTAATTCTGACTCCAGTTCTCTACTAGGGGCACGATGGTTCAGTGATAGAGCAATTACCTCTGATCCGTGGTTCGATCCTAGGCCGTGATAGTTTGTGGTGGACAAAAATCATGTGCATGAGTTTTCTCGGGATTCCCCGTTCCTTCAAACATCTTCATACCATCAATAACTTCCGTATCTATTTACTTTTATGAATCATCCGTCTTCTTTTGTCTACATGGCTTAGTTATTGGGCGTAAAATCGAAAGCTTTCATTGTTTGATTTCTGCTCCCCTAGCTTAAATAAGAATAAAATCTGACTTAAGTTAACACGTACTATTTATCATTAATTTGTGTTATAGTTTCGGCAACATGTGATTGCCGTGATCAGATATTCTATTATTTCAGCTCGGAATATCCAGTTTGCCATAACCCTTTTCAAACATTATCGGAAAATACCTAGTCACCATATTATGACTTAATGCGTTTGAGTTAGTACGCAGAGCACGAATTCAAATTCATAGACATAGAAATAAGAAAAGAATATGAACTGAACAAAATATTTTGTAGTCGTGCAGAATTACTTTCCTCGCCTCTATATCTTTTTATCTCCAAATTCATTTTAACCCACAAACGCCCAAGACCAGTTTTATTCGTTAGCAACTGCATTGAACAATACCGTGTTACATCGAAAACCTGAGAAGAAAACTAAACGAAATTCGTACAACAAGAGAACGGGTAGTGTGCCTGAAGTGGAACAACGGGGGTTTGGCTAAATGAATGATAAAGCCCATGCAACGTAGTGAAAAATAAAGTGGGTCACTGGTGGCACAAGGGGCGTTGTTCAGAAATTCAAGTTTTGTAAAAGTATTATCTTTTGATAGATCTTAATAGGTTATGTTAGTACACTTTCTGTTTCCTTTACTCACTAAGTAGTTCTTTATGCATAATTTCATTACCGAAGCACAACCTGGTATTTTGTGAAAGAGTTAATACAGAACTCCTTCATACCTCATGTTCTCGTACATAAATTATAATAGAAGAATAAAACCTTGAGTAGAACAGTGAGTTGAAACCTATTATAATAGTAGAATCTATCCATTGTAATTCTGGTGTTAAATAAGGAGAATATACTAAAATCAGGAACCCAACTAGTTACAGGAGACACATATTTTCCATCCAATTGGACTTTCACATGTATACGTTATTTTCTTTTTGTTTCTCTTCGCTTTGCATCATTTCTTATAAAATATTATTTCATCTTTAACTAATAACAGTTTTAACGATATTATGAATCAGAAATCAGAGAAGATAGCCATTGATAATATTGTAACGTATAATAACAAACGAGCTCCTTGATGACCATATAGTTCATATACCCACTGAAAGCCTCAGTTCAACTTCCTGTAAAAAATACTTGTTTCAGCTCCCACGTTAAGCTGTAGGTCTGTCAAATGTAGCCTCGTGCTGAAAGCAAGTTAAACTATAATCTAGCCGATACATAATAACAAATGTCAGCATTGTTAACGATATTACGAAACAAGTATTCTCATACGTATTCTACACGTGCGAGATCTAAATGGACACTCGTATACATTTAGTTAATGCACCAATTATTATCATCAGTCATTTGTTTTCGTATCTACACTCTTGTCGTTTGTAGTTAAGTTTATTGATATAAATATCAGTTCTGTCCATATTTTCCTTCAGCTGAAAATCTCCAGTACATAGGCTTAAAATCTTCCAACTTCATGACAGAGAGTTCGTTAATTTTAAATGATGGTTTAAATACCAATCACAATACTTATCAATTGTTCAAAACTTCTAGTTGTATTTTGTTAAAAGATGCTCGTGTTCATCACATCACAAACTTTACATTACAAACTGTACAGTCAATATTCAGAAACATATTTTCTTTAAATGCAGCTCGGAGTAGATCCCTAAAAACTTTTGGCTTCAACAGTATCAAAATCTTAATATCAAACGGATAGGGGTAACTATTTGGAAAAAGTTCAAGGATAAAAGCACAAAAGTTTCTTTCCGATTTTCTGATGTTTCGAAATTCAAGCTAGAACTATAATTATGAATTATATTATAATTAACACAGAAAATGAATACTGATATTGATTATAAAACTCATTATTTTTCTCATAGCATATTATCTATATGACTGCTATTAAGAAGAAGTCACAAAGTTCTACTAGAAATTAGGATTCAAATTGGTATCAAGAGATACGTTCTGTGGAATGTGAAATATTAGATAGTGAGATCCATACATGTTCGAGAAATATTCATATCAAATAGCTCGAAGCTAAGTTAAGGGCCTTCACTACAGCAAAATTAAATTACCGCTAATTTTAGAATTTTTTCTTTAATATCTTGAAAACAAACAAAAATATTCGAAAAACAGAGACTTAGTGAACTAGATAATATTATTTTGCACCCTTATTACAACTCCTTTACCTGCCTTTAATTTGCTACTGTAGATAGATTTATCATTTTTGTTCGGGGTCTGTAAATAGCGGCACACAAAAAGCAGATAGGTGAATTGAGGTAAAAGTATCACATGAAACATCGTATTGTCTAATTCACTGCCTTTCTACTTTTTCGAATATTTTAATTTGCTTTCAAGATATTACAGAAAAACTCTAAATTTAGCTGCAGTTTAATTTCACTGAAGTGAAGACCCTTAAATTGACGAATCTAAGCATTCTGTCATGAGTAACGTTGAATATGTAACATGTAGAAGTGGCAAAAAAGACATTTAACAAGAAAAAGTCAGTTGCTAACTTGCACCTTTAACATTGGACTAAGGTAGAGGCTGGTCATGTGCTATATATGAAGAATGGAACTGTATGGTTCAGAGACTAGGTCATTACAGAAGTTAGAGAAGAAATACCTAGAGAACTTCAAAATGTGGTATTTAAGGAAGATGAGAGAGTAACAAACAAAGACATTTCAATACGAGTAGGAGAAAAGAGGACACCTTTATCCAGCATCTTTCGTTGGAAGGCCAACTGGATTGGGCACATCTTGCGAAGAAATTGCCTTCTTTACACCATCATCAGAAGAAAGGTGGGATAAAAGCTAGAAGTAGTTAGAATAGGAACATTATTTATCGAAGATTTGAAAAATAAAAGAATATAATGGGATTAAAGAGGAAGTTGAAAATCAAGGAAGGCAAAAAAAAAAAAAAAATTAAGACCCTGCACTAAGGGTGTATGTGTATATTAGTTCTAGAATCTGCCAACAGACAAAATACGTAATAATAGTAATAATAATAATAATGTAATATAGACCTGAAATTAAATGTATGTTCAAGAAACCATGGATTTGAGCGTGTCAATCGAACGCAAGTTAAGTTTTCTTTCTTTCTTTCTTTCTTCTCAACTTCACCGTGCAATTCACCCTTCACATAAGTTTCAAAACGCAGATCCTAGAAACCTAATGATAATGCATCAGGCACCGTTTTTTCATATCATGTATCTACCATAATCTAGAGCTGCTTACTATCCATTAGTCAATCACGCACACTCACACACCTCAAAATCCAATTGGCACACTTCTAGTGCTACCTAGGGGATTGTACACTAATTAGCAAGAGATTGCTCTATTGCGATCGCTTACATATTACAGTATGAAAGTAAATAAGGGATGCAAGGTGCAATGATAAGAAATAAACTGCCTTAATTCAAATATGAAAGTTCCAACAGACTCAGGGAATAAAATAGAAAGAAAATTATTTTTTTTTTTATTTCAGCCAATTTGTCAAGGTGTGTTTCGCTTCTATATCGTGTTGTAATAGTCAGAAATATATACAGGGAGCAGGGGCGCACGAAGAAAATTTTCTAGAGGGAGGGTCATCTTCATTATTACTATATTACGTCTGGTATTTAATATACGTGTTTTGCTATGTTATGTATACATTTTCGTGAGCCAGGGAGGGGCCCGGGCCCCACTCTGTCCTCCCCTTCGGGCGCCCATGACAAGGAGTAAATCCTGGGGAACCGGACCATCTGGAATCCCGACTTTTCTGTAAATTTATTATAATTGTAGAGGTGCTTTCTAAAATTGTAAAATAATTTATTCTCATATTGAATTTGAATCTTCTTCCGCCTTGCCAAAAGCTTTGGGTCCTCCCCGAAGATAAATTTCTACGTACGTGCCTGGTGATAATGTTCATCCTACTTCTTGAGAAAAATTTTTTCACTACTAATCTATCCGAATAATGTGCAGTTCCTTGGATTCTCAGTGTATCGAATCTCGGTTTCTAATATGGGATTGAATTACCCACCTTGACATGGATACACTGGCTTGTTTCCTTCTGAAATAGAAAAAAAAAGAGAACTTATTAAAGAACTTACACCTCTATTAGCTGATCAGATGGAAGGAAGCTATGGCTGACCGGAAGTCTCTGAAATCTTGAGATTTCTTTCCTCGACTTTCTTACTGGCACTCATACATTTCAATCATCTATCATTGTATAAAGTGAATTGCCAATCTGCTGTCCTCTATTCCCTCTCCTGGTTCTAACTCCTAGAAATACAAAACAAGGGTTTCTATTGAAAAGTCACAACATGTTTTCCTACACGTGACAACTATAAATAAAACATAAGTTCGTTTGATTCCTAAGCAGAAAATGTGAAGTTTTTTCGTGATTACTGGAATCCAGTTCAGTGCTTGACAAATAAGTAAAATAAAGAAATGTTGCGCGTGGTTTCTGGTTGCACAAAAAATGAAAGAGGAAGTCTCTTGATTTCATTGGAAAAGTAAAAACAAATTGTAGTTCAATAATTGTTTCAAGGAAATTCTCAATATCTGATGAGGCCTCTATTACCTTAACTCTGAGATAAGTACGACAAGGCGAAGTATATTACGACTTAACTTACTCAAAAGGTTTGGAGATCTTTAATAGCCCACTCCCAATCTCTGGGTATGTTCTTTATTAATTTATGTACCAATGTGTTTTCTGTGAATACATGTAACTTCTAGTTAGCGATTTTCCAATCTTGTTACACTTGACGCTAGTTTCTCCGAAAACCTATCAGTATTTGTTAAATCTATTCAACGTTGGTTGTTATATTACGATTATTATGACGACGATCTTCATATTAAATTATCTCAACCATGCTTTCAGCTCAACTAATAATTTGGCACGGTCTGAACCCACTTTGAATTTGGATTCCCATCTATCACGTTTATTATTCTTTTTACATACACACAGAAAAATGTAAAATTTGCCATTACTAAAATTATAATTAAATAACAATAAAAACATTTACCACTGATGTTGTGCGTTATACAAGCGAGGACCTCTTCCACTTTCTTCTTTCAAATTTCATATCCAAACTATAGAGTAAGTTTGTAATTGGGAACAAAACACACATTAGTTAATCTTTCAATCCAAGATTTTGAGGAAACATTTAATTTGAAATTGGGGGAAATTTATTTCCTTAGTATTTATGCATTTCAATACCAAACAAAGAGATGATTGGAATGTCTCAGAAACACGACATATTACAGGAAAAACGAATGACTTTTTTTTACGACAACATTCGTTCAGCATTTTCTTGATCATATGGGCGTGGAAAAGGCGTAAAGCTGTTCCTCATTTTCCATTCATTTCAACTGCACATCTTGGTTATTGTGTGAAAGTCTCAGTAAACATTTGCGTATTATTGTGTTGATTAATTTTTACGAAAGTATCGTGAACCCATATTCTTTAAGAGAGTGGCGATGATTGTAAAGCCTCAAAAACATGCTCCATATTGCTTCAAAATCTATAATAGTTTTAGGGAGTTATCATGAAACAGTCTCCATAAATCGCGTGAGAGAAAGTATTTACTGTACAATAGGCGTCTACGTTTACCTTTCATCTTTGGCTGTTTTTAATCTCAAACTTTGAGTACTGCAGAAAAACATCAAACAAAATATACATAATAATCTATCAAAATCGAATAAGTATTACGAAATTACATGGATGTTTTGAAAATTCGAGTGAAGGGAGCTTCAATCCACTCCTTTATTTTTCAATGATTTTAAATCCATCAAAAGGGATAATTTAGAATATATATCATTACAATCAAGTAAATTTTCTATACATTAATTATTGTGGAACTTCTTTTCTTTTTGTAATTTACGGACAAAATTTCTCGTTCTCTACCGGGCATATTTTACCTCAAATTGTGAGAATAATTTGAATACCCTAAAAAGAAAAAAAAAAACTATACACTAAATTTTGTCAAAATCGAGTAATTTTTACTTAGATGGGTCCTGGGGGTCCGGACCACCCTAAATCTCAACTTTTCTGTAAAACTATTTTATAGAGTGGAGTAACTGTGTATTAGATGTGAAGTGACTATGTGATAATTGTGTACACCCTTAACTTAATTCGCTAAATTCCATTATTTTATTAAATTGCATTATCAACGCCAGAATCATGAACTTTTGAAAATTCATCGTAAGAAAACTTTGATCAAGATTGTACATTCTCAGACAGCTTTTGTAAACGCATATTTGTTAATAAGCACGACTAGTTTCCTCATTGCCTTTCAGCATACCTTCAAGCATAGCCTGATACTTCCCGGTTCATTGAACTCCAAAGTCATCATTCTTCAGCCACACAAAACCACGGAAGACAGACAACAGGGAGTATTCGCCACGAAGTTGAGTGAGGTGCAGGATCATCGAAGACAAGCAGATCCTACCATTGGAGGACGACCGATTCCATGTCTAAAGAATACCATTCTGCCGGTTCATCGCCGTAGACATGTTTTGAGTTTGTCAGTTGAGACTAGTGGAATGAAGGTATGGGAAGACAGCCCAAAGACGCATTATCGCAGAGATGTATCACAGAAAGAGAGAGACGCCCCTAGCAGTTGACCAGGATTGAGTTCCAGTTGTTGGCTGATTCCAAAACATTCAGGTTCCTCCAGGGCAAACCCTTCATCGTTCCAGATGACCAGGATGACGCCAGCCTCGTTGGAATTATCAGGTTATTGCTCTTCCTTTATTTCTTAACTATATCCTTTCTCTCTCTCACCTATCTTTCACAACTAGTCATTTTTCAAAATTAGAAACATTTGAATTTTATTTAAATTCAACCACAATTTTACAGTTAAGTGCCATGTTGTGCATCAGTTTCATCTCCATTTGGTTGCATTCATTTAATAAGTATTGTGAGCTACAACTGATGGCACAGCACCGGCACAATAGGAATATCTTCAGATTTATAACATGGGGTGAATTTGAATCAGATTTATCACTTGTTATTCTCCAAGGATTGCAACTAAAACGATAGACTTACGCCCAAAGGTTGGAGAAAGATCTATTTAAAAAAAATAATTAAAATCGAATAAGACTACCGAGAATTATATAGAGAGATGGCCACACGAACAGGCATATACGTAAATGCCGATAGGGGCGAAAGGCAGAAGCTTGCTACACTTACTTCAATTAATATCATGAACACCAACACTAAGTTATTGAAACAACCTATCAATATGTTTACATGGAAGAATCTTTATGATCCAAATATGTGCGTTAAATAGTTTCTGTTAGAAAGAATGGTTTCTTCTGTATTGTGCAAATAATTATGCATTTACTTGCATATTCTAGATGTACAAACTTTCTTACCTAACGCCTTCCATTGGAAGCTTTGAAAATTTCGCATCTTCTACTTATCTTAGTACAAAAATGAAATGAAATGAAATTTTTGAGTTTTACGGCCCCCGGTTATGCCAGTTAGGCTAAAGTAGGCGGTGATGATGAGTAATGAATGAAATGGTGGAATGAAGAAAGTAGGAGGAAACGGGAGAACCCCGAGAAAACCCACGCACACGGTGTTTGTCCACCACAAAGTTCACTTGGCGGGAACAGGGTTTGAACCGGAGACCCGTAGCACCAGAGGTGAACTCTCTAACACTGAGCCACCGCAGCCCCTTATCTTAATACAATCACAAGCAAACATGGGTAGCTACTTACGTATGTCGTTTTCCCAAAGAACTCGAAATTAAAACACTATTTTCATCACAAACTTATACTCTTGAAACATGATATTCATTCCATGTTTATTTCATGAAACGAGGAAATGTGTTTCTACAAGTTACAGTAAACTCTATTTACATATGATGGACACTCAAGAAGGCGAATGCTATGGACGGAATACCGTTGTATTGTTAAGCATGTCTCAGGTTCTGTGCTGATGTGCGCTTCGGTTTCTTTTATTATCTAACACCATTTTCATGCAAGTTCATATGCTAATGTAAAAGCAGAACATCAAGAAGCATTTCAGAATTCAAGTGTTCCGGATTAAGCCAGAAATATAAAAACAAGTTTTTTTTAAAAAAATCGTGAGACATAATCTGTTCATGAAAAGCGACACGAGAAACAACAACATGTTCTTATTTAAGATATAATGCAGGATATTGAGCACCATACCGTATATCATTCACCGAGAAAGTCGGTTTGTAAGATTGAGGCAAATAAATTTACCAAGAACTACAACTCATAGGGATTGAAAACAAAATTGCAATTGCACGAAGACTGTACAAGAACTAAAGATCACAGACAACGAATTTATAAATCAGATATTGCCGTTGGTTAAAAATCTTTTGTCAGAGACTGATGCCCGGTTGCACCAACCGAGGATTAATACGTGGATAGGGATTAAACTAAAGTTAATCATCGAAGTGAGGATAATGTGTTGCACCAACACTGATCTGAAGATTATATTGCCAGATCGTCGAATTAAGATTAGCCATCGAAAACGGGAGTTTAATCCTTGATAACGTCGTGATCAGCTGTGTAACGTTTAAACTCCCAGTTTTTTCCTCTAGCATTCAAATGTGATACAGTACTATTAATACAATCCTATTTTGGACATTTATAGGGAACAGGCCATTTGAATATATGTTTGGGCCAAACTACACGGCATTTTACAGATGCCGAATGGAATGGATCAGCTGTGAGTAGAGTGAATATGCTTGCAAAAGATTTGGATATTTTAGGTGAATCTGAAGTGCTCGAACAGATAGAATATGCTATCCGACCTAGAAGAATAATGAGACAAGGAAAATCCTTTTGAATACTTCAACGATGATGCATTTTGTAATTGTTTTCTCCCGTCGAAGTACTCTGTTTTGTTGCAGGATTGCTTGCAGAAGAATCAATAATTTGGCTATTTATGTGGTTATGTGGCTATAAATGGTGTTACTGTGCTTATTTCAATTGTTCCTAAAGCAAGAAAGTGATATTTGTATCAATAAATATCTGTCATTACTACAATGGACCGATTAAAGTAGCATACTTGCACTAATTCATTATATTCATTGACTTATTTATTATAGTTTGTGAATTGAAGAAGTGTAGTTTTTAGTGGCTACCTAGTAGAGTTGGACAATGTAGGTTAAATTTACCTAACATTTAAGGTAATTATATTTATAAGATTCGACCTTGCTGCAAGACGCTCTCTTGGGGTCAATTATATTTTATGGTATACACTGCAACATTCGTTCATTTAACAGGTCTATTGGCATTTTAAATCTTTACAATTTTGGTTTATTTGGGCTGAATATGCCCTTGTATATTAAATACTGCAGAAATAAGTGTGAAAAGAAAAGTAATAAACCGAAGCAGAAAATTGGAACATTAACTTTGTATGTCATACCCTAGAATTGCTCTCATCCTTACATTAAATCTGCTAGCATGTTCTGCAAATTTTACAATAAAAACTATTGATTGCTGCCATCGTGCTTCTACCAATAATCGTGCCCCTATACTTGATGTGTATATATATTTTTAAAAAATATAAGCAAATTTTCATTATAATTTCCGGTGCACCTTTACTGCACGGATCCATAGATTTGTAAAATTTACAGAACAAATTTGCAATAATATTTTAACAGACTAATGTGTTACTAGTCGAAATATGTTTTCTTCTTACCTGAAGACATCCCAAATACATAGCTACGTAAAAGTATATTAGTGAAAGTCGAACCTGTTATTCGCGGACTTGGCAAGATTCTAGATTACTGGTCCCCCTTCCCATTGATCAGTAATAAAGACAGAAATCAACGTGCCGTGCGGGGCTCTAACCCGCCTTCACTCGCTAACGCTCGCTCGGCTGTACTGTGTCAATTAAATGTATATACTTTAGTACAGAAAGAAATCAACCGAGCTACTAACCTACATGGGGGACCAGTAATCTAGAACCTTCCCCGTGGACTTTCCTATAAGGTAGCTATTAATCACAGTATATGAAGTAAAGTATCTGAAGACAATGTGCTAATTCATACTGCGCAACGACAAATGTCTGAGCTTAAGAGGTTCACATAATTGTGAAATTTACGTTAGTAATGTGTTATGTTAATTTGAGCATTTGTGCTGTATCGCCGGACTACACGAAAATCGAAGCAAAAAAAAATACATTTCGTTAGATTAGATTAGATTACATTATGTTAGGTTAGTGTTAAGTTTAGACTTACCCCTCCGTTTTTTTATATAAAAATTAGGAAAATTTACAGGAGAAATGCAGTAAGAAATGATGATTTGAAGTTTTTATGCGTTGTTTAGGTGTGTAACTTTGGCAGTAAAGTTATGTTTAATGCGAGAAAAGATATGTGGAAGTGGATACTATTTGCAAGACGCGGAAGGTTCGATGATTCAGCAGCGTGCCCATTTTATGTCAAGAGCAGAACCCTTCTAACCCGTTCCTACTCCTACTCTCACTACTACTACTGCTTATACTGTGGATCCGGATAGTAAAATTGCACGTTTTGATGTTTTTACTGCTTTTTTGTAGGTATGAAACTGGAGGAGCAACTCTAAACTTAAGCCTTAGGTTAGGTTAGGTTGAGTTACAAGTCAATTATCTCGAAAAACAGATACGTATAAACGTTTACAGCTTGGAATGAAAAATCAATATATTCGTATAAATATGGAGTCCGGATATAGGTATGGCATAAAAACTACAGTGCAAAAAACAAAACAACTTGTACTAGGTGGCCACTATAAAGCAGAAATGCTACCAACCCAGTCGGGGCAAGGCGAAGCTAGTGGACTCACACGATAGCGAAGAAGTGTATCCGAAAGGAGCGGGCGCGGAGCGGCGTGTACGCGCGCAAGTGAGGGAGTGAAAACATGTGAATTTTGGTAATGATACGAGTTTCAATAGCACTTGTCATGGGTTCATACTAATAACTATCTGCACTGTTTGCAGAAACACATTGTCGTAGTGGCCACCTAGCAGGTTAGGTTGGTTAACTTACATTTAGTTAAGATATAATTCGATAAAACTCAAATATGAGTGTCTGAACTTTGACACATACGCGCCATAAATCATAGCAAGTGTACCTATCCGCCAAATAGTCCCTTCCGCCTACATATGTAATGCCGGTTACATCGAAAACAACCAACAACAAACACTTCCTTAACTTCAACTTTTCCCATCGCATGACTTTCAATAATTCTTCATCAGAAATCAAAATAAATTAACCAATTTACCCGGTAAATTTCCTAAAACTGGTCCGGCGATACAGCACTTAACCCTTAATTTGGAACACAAATATACAAGCAATAAAAAATCGGGATATTACCTATGACGTTTTTACTAACGAACAAATACATTATTCAACTTGTAAGGTAATTTGATGCCATATATAGTGTTTGCACTATCCTCGTTTATATCTATACCCACCTTCGCTAACGCACACCCTCGTTACCGATCGGGTCACTCCTCTGCGCTCCTACCGTAACTTGCTTAAATAGCATTCATGCTTTTAGTGACCATCTAGCAAGAGTTGGTTAATGTCTTTTGCGCAATAGTTCTTATCGTATACATACACTGAAGTTCCCCTAAAATGAATCTGTACAAGGGAATGCCTCACCCAAGAATGATTATTTAAGATACAAAAAGTCGATTTACTGAAAAAGAAGTAAATATATGCAAGAAATTAGTGCTGGATCCATACGTAAATCAGCACCGCATCGCGAATTGGTAACATTATGCAAACCCGACAGTCAATTACTAAAATAAACTTTACTTTATAAAGATGACGATATTTACGTACACCAGTGCTACTTTCTGGAATGAAGTATAACCAACTGGCGACGCAAATGTAAACTTAAACCTTTTTTTTTTTTTAGCGGAACTGGCGAGGCGATGTAGATGTAAATCTATATCAAAATTTGGATTTTAAAAAGGTGGTTCGAACAGAGTCGTGGGGGGCGAGACGGGGACACACAACCTCATTGTTGATGTCCCTATTATTCCCCCACTCATACTCATATAACTGTTAAATACAGTGTGATGGTGAGACACGGCAATATGATGAGTTAACCTAACCTAACCTTTCCTACTCTTCTCTACACTTCAAAATAATGGCCTAAATATTGATTGTAAGGTAACCTAACGTAATGTAACATAACTTACTCTACTCTACATTTGGAGCGCTTACCTCTGGTGCGTGGGGTCCCTTGTTCGATTGCAGGCTAAGTAAATTTGTTTTGGACAAGATCGTGTCCGTAGGTTTTCTCAGGGTACTCCTATTTCTTCCAATTCTCATTCCACCAATTTTTCTATCATTCACTTGTCTTCCTTAGCCTAAGTGGCATAAACGTGGGACGTTAAAGATTTCATTTCATTTTTCTGCCCTAAATTTTAAAATAGTGGTTAAACATTGAGCTAACGTAACCTAACCTACTCTACCCTACCCTACATTTGAAAAAATTGGCAAAGCATTGAGCTAACGTAATCTAACTTACCCTACGCTACCGTATTCTATCCTAATATTCTCTACTTCTCCCTATCCTATCCTATCCTATACTTCAGTGCAAATACCGAACGTTGGATTTTAAACAAGACGGTATTTGTGTGAAGCTTAGCGTAGTTTGTAGTCAAAAATTATTTAAGAAAAATGGACTAACCACCCTTACTTGAAAATGTCTCTTAACAGCCGGATAAAGGAGTTTGATCTGCTAGAAAAAAGCTATTCTTCTATTTTTTTTTTCAATTTAATATTTGGACCTTAGATATCTATATTGGATTTGGTTTGGAGTTTAGCATCCCTTTCAGCAGCGAAGCTATATAAGATGCGGTCCTACAGCTTAATGTAAGATCCGAACTACATGAGCTCTCGCCGGTTGATCTTCCACGTCATTCCGCTTATCCAAAAAAAAGCGATATATTTTGGAATATCAGAAACAGCTTCTTTTTAGTATTTGATATGACTTTATTATTATTATTATTTGTTAAAGGATATGTTTGTCCAAAAGCATTAAAACATATTTGCCTTCCCGAGCAGTAAACTTTACCCGCTTTTTTCCCATATCTAGTACAAAAGTTACCACATGCTACGCGAATCAGTTTTCAGTTGTTACTGCACTGTTTTAGCCAATCAAATGCATGATATCGCATGACGTCATGCCATAAGCGTCATAGTTTTATACAGCTTCCGATTACTCGTGGATAAGTTAATCCTTTCTCACAAACTGTTGGTGCAACGATGTAAGATTCTTATCCAAAGATAAAAATAATCAATGGATTATCTTATCCGATCTTAATCTTCGGTTGGTGCAACCGGGCATGAGAGATTAATGTATTAGACAAAGTTTTTTTTTTTTTTTTTGTAACGGTGAAGCTTGGTTTTATTTAAATGAATACGTGAAAACTCAGATTTCACAGTTCTGATCTGCTTGCAATCCGTATGTATTGCAGAAACAATAGTTATATCCGCAGAACATAGATAGGGTGCCATCAACTGTAGTGCACCCTATCACGGCACCGAATAATTGGATCTTTCTTTATATACACTACAGTTGATGGCAGCGTATCCTGTGGCCTTATCACTCAATTCGTTTCTCTCCTGGAATGACGAACGTAACAGTTTCAACAAGATGGAGCAGGTAAAATGAGAGAACATCAATTTGGATGAAAACGATAGCCATTTTCATTTCTGCTGTAAATCTTAAATTTGCTTTACTTTCACGTTGTATGATTGTCAACTGCAACACAATTTTCACTAAATGTTTCAATGTTGTTTTTTGTCTTTTTCTGTAATTGCGTGTAATTGACAGTAATGAGTGTACACATCTTTTGCACTCAAACACAAGCAGTGCATAGCATAACTATAACAAAACAACTATTTTATTAATTCAGTATTCAAGAGACTTTACTGATTGGATGAACAATTCTCTCTCCAGCATTATAGATACAAAGATACTCCAACTAACCAAAGTGGAAATCACAGTTCTCATGCCCACATATATGTGATAAGTACCACTTTTAATAACAAAGTTACACATCAAGTTGTATCTGGCCACACTTGATGTACACTAATGAACTCCATTCGATGTTTCTATGTTTACAAACATCGGCAAGAGCAAGGTTTAAATTTGGAATAAGGATTATACATCAGTTCCGGTTCAAAATTTATACAAACCCCACCTCAAGACACACACATACACACACACACACCGGGTTGCATTATAAATGAAACACTCTGTTTTTCGAACGCAACTTAGGAAAAAGAATGAAAACTATGGTACCTTCTTTGATTGGACGTTTAGCCTTTGTTATTATTGTTATTATTTATATTGAGTGATACACACGAACAATATAATGAATCGAAATGTATAAGGCGACTTTCCATCTAGAAACGAGCATCGCAAAATTTAGTCTAAAGAAAAAAAAAAAAGAAGAAAGAAAAAATTTCAACAGGAAACTAGCACATTGTACAGTGTACGTGCTTGTTTTTCTTAAACAAGAATATTTTATGTTCGGTACACATACAAACACCCCCTCACACACACACACATGTTATCAGGGTATATTTAGAACGTATGGCTGTGAAATGTTCGTAGGCAGAGAATGAGTGTACATACGGTACTGTATCCAGGAAGCCAGGTCTCATCAACAAATATAATCTACCCTTTCTCGTGTTGCGAAAAAAAAGGTCATCCATATTTCATGCTCACATAATCTACCTCTGGGCTGTGCATTGACTCATGTATTCCATACTCCAGATACACAATCATGAACACTCATACATACACAAAAGCGTGTGTGCATGTATATATATATACGTATATGACCACAAATGTTCTTGACTTCAATCGTGCCCCGTACTGCTTCTTCCTTGCTCCCCCTCTGAGGCCGCCTTTGCCCTCTGGTTAAGACTATTGTGTAGTCAAGAAACGAGAGTCTTTTAACTCAATCACAGGGCATAAATCTCGAAGCCAGTCGACTTCATGTAACAAAGTTAGAAAGGTTCCGAATTCTGCCGGCGTGCGGCGCTTCTTCCGCTCCATCGCTCTCCCACCATAGACTGCGATAAGGGTTGTAGATTTTTTTTTAAAGCTTGGATCAGAGTAGAGAGGAGTACACACACATGCATACACACACACACACATACTTTATATATATATATACTTCATACAACAGTAGGAGTCAAGGAAGAAGTTGGCTATATGCAGAAATTTTAGCGACAGAATTGAGAGGAAGAAAAAGAGAGAGAGACCTTGTCAGGTCGGAAGTTCACGTCAAAGCTACTGTGAGTACAGCTTACAGAAAGAGAGAGAGAAAGAAAAAAGTATTCCGAAAAAAGTCACTAGATGGCATTCACGTCGACCGTACTGTTCCCCCTACTTTCTCCCGTTTTTTTTCTCTCGTTCCCACTCCTCTACAGATATTGTGGACCAGAAGTGACATTCTGAATTTTGAAATGGGGCTAACCAGAAAGCTCTTCCTTCCGAGAGCGGTGAACTGATCAACTATTTCATCGTGGATCTCTTCTCGCACTCTTCGTCTTCTCATGCGAGTAACTTCTACCAACACTTTCCCACTTTTTTTCCACTTTCGTACATTCTTTTCCTATCTAGTAATGTGGTTTAGATATTTAAAAATTATTTTGAAAAGCAATTAATACAAATCGGGAAATATGTATAAAAAATATCCATACTAAAAAGCTAAAAATACTAGCTAAAAGCTAAAAAAAAAAATAAAAATAAAAGCTAAAAATACCGGTATTCCGTCAAGTTTAGCTCGAAAACTAATAGTGCATACGCAAATTTGAAATTACATTGAGAGACAGGGCCGGATTTAAGGGGATGCGCCGGTACACATGCAACCCCCCTTCGTTGTAAATGTGCGCTATCTAAAATCAGAAGCTACCAGTGAAAATAGCAACACCTTCCGGAACTATCTGCCGTCATGTTTCTGTTTCGGGCTTAAAAGAAAGCTAAGTAAGTTGATTTTCTGTAGGTTGAAGGAAGGGGATTCACCAAGCAAAACAATATAACATTTTTCAAGTAGAGAAGAAAAAAACAAGCCAAGAGAAGAGAACTTTTTTGCATGCCGATAGCAACCCTCTTTAAAATACCCTCTCCATTTTATGCGTCAGAGTTGTCAGGGGTAAAGAATTGTCACATATTACTTTGGAGAGTTTTAGTGTGATTGGTTATTTTGGTTGTTATTGGTGCACCTCCGACAGAAAATCCTGGATCCGGCCCTGGTAAGGGATACATTCGCATATTACTTTCCTTTCATTGGACTATTATATACTAGTTAAGAGTCGCCACCGAGACTCTTCAAAGTTTTAACGCCTATTCGCCACTGATGTTAAGATTTGATCTACACTTCAATAGACATACTTGTTAATATGTTCTGAATTTGAAGTGATTTTACGTTATGAAAGCTGATAATATATACAGAGTGTTTCATAAAATAACATTATAAGGTCAAAACTAATAGATAAAAAGCACTGCTATTTTATACAATACAAATAACGATAGCAAAGAATTGTCGGACGTACTGTGTAATACAACCAGATTATCAATGTAGCCAACCCAGTACAAAGTTATATTTTGTAGAATCATGCTGTCAGATTATATTATAACATCTTCCAAATCTACATATTAAGCACAATTTTAGAACTAATTAGTATTGCAAACTAAGAATGCTACGATATTTCAAACATCGAAAATTTGGAGGCCAAGATTTGCCTTTATTACGATAGGGCCAATGGCCGACTTATGCACTATATTGAACGCCCAAAGTAAAAGTTCAAAAAAAAAAAAAAGATTCCAATAAAACTTCTAACAAATGTTCTACAAAATAATAGATTAAAATATCAATGTAAAATTAAAACACAGGTCGCGAAAATAATAAAGAAATAAGTATTATTATAATAATTTTATACAAAGAAAAAAATAAATTAAAATATTAACACACCAAAAAAATTAAGAAAAGAAGAATCTCAAACCAAGTTATCTATTCCAACTTAAAAATAAAAATGAGAATATGGTCATTAAAGACCGTGTTATCCACCGAACCCTGCTTAAGAATTTTAAGTATTTCTTAATGATCTCTGAAGCCAAAAATTCTAAAATGTTTTAATTACAAAACATTTTAGTAAATACATTATTATTATTATTATTATTATTATTATTATTATTATTATTATTATTATTATTATTATTATTACTTTGGGAGTTGTAACTGTATTTTATATACATAGTATAAATTGTGTGTAATATGTTGCAGATTTGTCGGAAATTTTAATAATTCCATACTGAGATATTTAAAAATTACATTAGTTTACTAACGTTCGACATTCAAATTATTTGATTTGATATTATATCGAACAATGTATTGTTAGATGTAACAATTTAGAAGATTTAGAAAATACATGTAATTATAAAAAAACATAGAAATATGTAAAATTTAAACAAATGTACGAAAGTTTAAAATATGAAATAAACAATTAATCTCCCTACGTACACACGAGGAAATCAACAAAAATAATTTCATATTACATGGGAATAATCTAAAGCTATTGCTCAGTATGTAATATATATATATATATATATATATATATATATATCAACTATTATTATTAGAGTCCAAACACCTTATCCAGCTCCTTTCCAGGTGGTAAAGTGGCATGGACCGATGGGATGCTGCCACATTGGATAGACATAGCTATGAACTGTATTAGAAAAGACGTGGAACGAACTTCGCTGAAACGCAAGAAATGCGTCTTCCTACTTTCCTAATAAATTCAAAACTTCTTGCACCCCAAGGGCCAATACTTTGAATAGCATTTGAAGTGAAAACAAAATTTTCGAGAAGGTTCTCGATTCTTGCATATTGTTAATATTGTATATTGTATTGTATTATTGTATATTGTTAATAATTCAAACGTTAATTGACTTTATAGGCTGTAACTTAATTTGTTCAAATAAATAAATAAAATTATCTCATTTTTTTATTGTATTTCCTAAGGCTGAATGATTTCAAAGTGTAACATAGGCCAGCTAACGTAATTACCCATTACAATGTCTTCCAAAAGTACTAATCCAATGGCATTCTCACTAGTTTGTAAATAGATTTTGGTTATTAAAACATTAAAGGAGTTTGGGTTGATTTCCTTCATAATATATTATATTTATTTCAAGATTTTTTGTGCTTTTCGTTTAAACTAGAACTATTATGTTAGTTAAATTAGAAATTTTCATCATTGCACGATTTTATTTTTACGATAAAAGTGCAGTTATCTAAAAACAATCAAGAAAATGTACATGAAATGAAATTAATAGTTTTACGTCTTACAGGCTAAAACAGAAGCATGATTAATGGAAGTAAGTAATTACGAAGTAATATGGTGCAATGACAATGTGACAGATAACTAGAAAACTTCGTAAACCTCCCCCCCACAGACACGGTGCCCACCATAAATTCACATGGGCGGAGATCGAACCAGGGACTCTTCGCACCAAATATCAGTGCTCCACTATTGAACCATCGTTCCTCCGAAAATGTTCGTGGTTACTCTAAATATCTAATTTTCAAAAAAAAAAAAAAAAAAAAAAACCTCTCAGCTCAGAATACATTGTATGTTGTGGTGATTCGTCACCTCCTTAGGTAATTTGTTATGAAAATAAGTGAAACTAACAAAGGAAGTTCGGGAGAAAGCACTCGCCTGCAGAGAAACTAAGCATTCCATTTGAAAGACCAATTCAAACTGATTACAACAAGCTAATAAAATTTTTGTGTGGTATACAACTTTTCTAGAGATTCAACGTTGAATACACGATTTTTACAAAAATTTGATATGTTTGGATTCCGACCAATCAAAGATTATGGCAGTAGATTTATAAATAGTATGAAACTTCTTCATCCGGATGTTATGATGTACCAACGAAGCAATCAAACACTGTTCGTGTTCATGCTAATGAATCAATTCCGATCACCGCGTACGTTAGATTGGTTCAGTTTGCGTTTCACAAGGCTGATCATGGAACAAATTATATGTTTTGAACCACCTGCCGAATTTGCTTTTCACTTTGGTTATGCGAACTGTTCTTAAAGGATGCAACGCAATGAAGAGAAGAACAACAGTGATCAATTTTCACCTCTAACCTATCATTATTGTGAACACTATAATGACTAATTTTAACTAACAACCTTTATTTTGTCTTTGATTTATTTCATTCTTTACAAAACATTTTTCTGTATGTTCTATTATGAATTAGGCTACATATTGCCTAAGATTTTTTTGTTTACATATGCTGTTCCCTTAAATCTGCTGGTCGTTGCTCCTTCTGCTAATTTCTTATGCATTCTTAGAAGGGAATCTCAATGGCTTTTTAGTAAGGAGAGTCATTGGTTCGATATCATCAGCGAAGTAACTAAGCTAGTTGTCACCCGGGGTAAGAACTCGCCTTAGCGTCTTCCTGACCAAGCAAACCAAACTCGTTCCCTCAAATATTTGCCCAATTTTGCATCCTTCCAATCCGGCGCCCGGGGCACAAGCCCAGTTTACCCTCTTAGGTACGTCACTGGATATCATGTGGGTTTGTAGTAGACAACATGGCGTGCACGATTTTCTTGGAGTTCCCCCATTTCCTATTTGAATCTATTTATGATCTCCTGTATATGCAAATAAATAGGCGAATGCAAAATTTTCGTTTGATATGTCTACATTTAACTCTCATATTTTGATTGTTGATTGTATTGGTTCATGCGAACGAAAAATCCGCATCAAGTACATCATTTCCAAAGGCCAAAAATAAAAATATAATAATACCTGATTAATCAAGGTAGTCGCAGTATGAAACTAAGACAACAGCTTTATTCCATTGGGCCTGCTATGCAAAGTAGCCTTTAACCTTATGATGCACTGATCGATCATCATAGATCTTTCCTCCCAAGAAGTGATTGATATGCCGGAAAAGATGGTAGTTGATGGAAGAGACGTCAAGAGAATACAGTAGATGGGGAAGGGTTTCACACTGCAAATTATGAAGAGTCTGCAACGTTCTTTGGACAACATTATGACGTGCATTCATTAATGGGATCACCATCTCATAAGAATATTAATGGATGCTTTCGGGAAAAGTTGTAGTCCATTTCATAGCAGCACAGTAACAATTGGCAGTGACGGTTTCTCTTCTTCAGAAAAAAGGCTTAATGGATCTATTTCACCATAGAGCATAATGTCAACAACATCTTCTATGGGTTTTGGGGAAAGTATGGACTTTGGTCAAGATCCTACCATCGTTCTGACTTCTTCCTTCCGTCGTAGCAGATCAATTTTCATCAAAATTGACAATACGATGCAGGAACCTTTTCCGGGTATTTCTTACACTTTGAGAACTGCACACTTCCAGATTGCAATTCCTGTTGTCCAATGTCAACTCATGCGACACCCATGAGGCTAACTTATTCGCCTTACCAATTGAACGAAATCAACGAACAGCTGTTTATGGTGTATGACTAACTTATCTGCAATGGTACGAACGCTTTTCCGAGGGTTCGCTGTTAAAGTGTTCACGAGGAAATCATCCGAACAGATTTTGGTCGATGCACACGGGACTCATTTTTTAATGCTGTGTCAGGGAGAAGCAAATGGAAAAGAAAGACGAAGGGATAAGCACTTAGAAAAAAGTACTAGCCATAAACTAACATGATATGGAATTGAATTAAAGATCTTTCGTACAATAAACGATACCTTTAATATGAATTAGTGTACTGACGACGACCTACTAATGAAAAAGTTCACTGTAAAATAAGTTTGTTTTATTTAGTAATTTTTATAGTCCCAAATACGGAACTTTGGTCACTTCACACTGAGACTTACGAACAGAAATAGATAATAAAGGAAATAGTAAATCGAAAGAAGTCTTAAAGAAAAAGCATAACAAGAATAATTGTGTCATTCTGAATCTAGGTTTTACACAATTTACATCCATTATAATATTAGTACAGAAGTAAAACATTGCCATTTCTTCTATAAAAATCTACGAGAAAACTCATTGAACTTGCAAATGATATACACAAAAAATATAAAGATATAAAAGTATAAATACTTTTGGTATTTATTAAAAATCCTTAATCGAAAATGCTAATGCAACATTTAAAAAAATATATTACATTTTAAGCTTAGATCCAAGGTCCAAAAGAAAATTCGTGGTTAAAGAAAATATAGTTGATCAATAAATTATTTTGCAGACCACTATGAAGCCTAATGTTTAATTATATCTTTTGTTTTCCATTATGTTTAGAATTATAGAAGAAAAATCATCTACAGATTCCTTTTCTTCTACTTGGTTACTTTAAAGTAATATTTCATTATTCTTAAAAAACTCAAGGTGATAGAAAGAACAGTCCGATTTCAACTTGCTATAGGTGTGTTTAAAAAGAAAGTGAACGTAGAACAGTAGAGTAAATATTAGAATAAATGTTGAAATATAAAATTTTATTTAAAATAGTGTTTTATTTGGTTGAAGATAGGTACCTGTTTGATGCGTCCAAACGGCGACTCAGCAACATAAAACATTCTGCTTTCTCCGCTATAAGTGTGATTTCGTGGCAACTGTCTAGTGTAATTTTCATCGACGATATTGTAGTAGATGAAACAAGCAAGGTGTATATTCATGGTATAAGTTATTTTGTGGTAATTTTTGAAGTAACCATCACAAAGACACCAAGACTTTTGAAGTTTCTATTTGGCATTATATACAATTGATCATGTACCCAACTTCATTCGTCAGTAGGATCGGTTGTGCCATGCGCTGCGATAAGTTTGAAGGAAAACGAAGAACAGTGGAAGTTGTATTGTGTGAGCTGCACAGGACATTGATTTCCATCTGTTTTATTCCGCATCAGCTAAGGACGCCAACATAAGGAGAAAAGCAAATGTTAATTTGTTTCATGACTAACACATTATTCTAAGAAGTCTGCAGTAGTTGTGTACGTGTATTCTGTTTTTTTAGATATGAGTTACTTAAGAAAATATTTAAATTTCTTAATTGATAGTTTTAATGTTGTGCAAGTTTCCGAGTACCTTGACTTCAGAGTTTAATATCTTATAAGGAAGAGACAAGCCTTTGTAGTTAACGTTAAAAATCCTGTTTCGTTCAAATGTTGTTATACAAGCTATGACTTGATTCTGAAATAAAATAGTCAGTTAGATATTACTTTTTTTATTATTTCAACTTTTATCAGATTTCTTATCTGCCAATTTCCATCAGTAATTAAATCATACTCATCACACAAAAATTAAAATGCTCTGAAGCTTCTCTACCCTTGACTGTCAGCATTTCCGTTTACTCCCATTCTTCCACTTTTTTCATGATACAAGGCAAGAGAGAGGAAACGAAGATGTGTTAATTTGTTGGGCTTAACCTTAATTGATTCGGGTGCAAAGTAAACATTTACCATGTGCGCAAATGTAACTTCATTTTCATGACTAATATTTGAGTTACTAACTCAACATAGGAGAGTGCGAAAGAACTGTCTGATGAGAAGCGAAGGAGAAAATAAAAAACGAAAACATAAGAGTTATGAGTAAACACTACTTCATTCTGTGTGTCGACGGTTCCTAATCTCTTGCTTAGCTACTAGAGAGGGGAAACCTCCTGAATTATCTTACACCATATGGTGTTCCTAAAAGTTTCTTATTGCTTGTTGCAATTTACAGTGTATCAATATCATTAGTCATTATTAATGCATAGGGTATTTTTGTTAGTTTATTATATCTTGCTATCATTATCACCATAGGTATTCTGTCATTGTTGGTAGGTCACTTGCTGCAACTGAGAAGCTTCCATGCTCCACCGTCTTCCGCTAACCTCTTCGCTTTCACGTTCGATTTATCTGATTTAATACTGTCCATTAATTATAGTCTCCTTCACTATTGCTAATAAAACTCCAATTGACCAAAGCAGTATATATATTTTAAGATTATATATTTGTGTTACAGTTCCTGCTATGTAACATAGACTTCCACAGACACATTATCTCCCTCTCTTCCCTGTCACTTTACCCTCTAGTACGTCCCTCATGATACAGTTAGTTCTTGCCCAATATCCCAACCAGTTTACCTTCCTCTTCTTAATAACATCTAAAATTGTTCTTTTCTCTCCCATCATTTCTAACACTCTTTCATTCGTTTTCTGCTCGACCCAGTTAATTCTTCCAATTTTTCTCCACGCCAACATATCGAAAGCTTTCAGTCGTTTTTCGTCAATTTTGCGTAATGTCGATGTCTCCGACCCATACAGCACAACTCTATATGAATCATTTTATGTCTTTTTCTCAACTCTTTATTCAAGCTTCAGGAAAATAGTATTTTCTTCCTTCTAAAGGTTTTTCTCGCCATTATATCTTGTTATAAATATTATGAATATAATCATCATTATGATCAACATCATTTTGTCATCACAATTATAATATGTAGATATTAGGTAGCCTAGGTGGACTGATTCTTTGAAAAAAATGTCCTAGAGCCAATATACGATACCTAATATCCCATTCAAAAGCCCTCATATTGTTAAGATAAGTTGAAGAAGTAATAAACAGTATTTTTTTTTTTTTGTATATTATACTGTCTTTGGCACGAAAAACCTGAGCTCGATTCTCGTTGGGGGGTCATGTTCGGATCCGACGTTAAGCTGTAGTTCCATATCTCATATACCCTCACTGCTGTAAGAAACGCTCTAATTAAGCAACCAAATATGTATAATTTGGAGGTAGACAAATAGAAAGTAGTGCTTGGTTAGAACAGAAAACCCCCGAATGAGAAAATGTTAGGAATAGTGATGAAGAGAGTGATTAAAAAAAAGAAGTAAACTGGTTGAGAGGAACTTATTATGAGGAACCTGCTAAAACGGTGAGAAAGAGAAAAAGGAAAGGAAGAAAAGGAATAGAATTGATAAGCGTTATGAAAAGCAGAAAATTCTTATGTGAGATGAAGAGGTTAAGTGAACACCATGGTACATGAAAGTTTCTCATTTTATGAAAAGTGATGTGCCAATAATGGTAGAATATCTATGAGGATGATATAGAGATATAATATGATCAAAGCGTGTTCTACGTTACTTTATGAAGCGTTTGACTGGTTCTAGATGTCAGAAATATTGGTGCATCTAAACATTAGTCTTGCGGATATTTTCGATAAGTCAGACAGTGTTGTGTGCGTAGACTACACTTGACAAAACATCCATATTATAAAAAAGGTAATAAAGAATGATACATACATATGGAGATTTTATGATATATGAACCTAAGATATATATATATATATATATATATATATATATATATGCGGTAGTAAAAGGGTGGTTCGATGAAGAATAATGATAAAAGTCAGAGGGAGAATGGAAGAAAGACAACTTATTGAGTTGCCAAGAGGTTCAGGTGCGAGTTTAAGTTCCTCGCCTTCTTAAAAATAAAAATATTCTATGTATCAACTCCAGTATTATTAGACACTTACTAATGAAGTTAATGAGGAATACATACTACATTAGATCCAATGAAAAGGAAACGTTCTTAGTCCTGATAAATTATTTCCCAGAAAGAACTATTTAAATTTAAACGTGGGGCGCGGTGGCTCAGTGGTAGAGCGTTCACCTCCGATGCTTGGGGTCCCTGGTTCGATCACAGCTTGGGCCCTGTGGACTTTGTGGTGGGCAAACACTGTGCTTGTGGGTTTTCCCGGGGTTCTCCCGTTTCCTCCCACTTTCTTCATTTCACCATTTCATTCATTTCTCGTCATCACCGTCTCCTTTAGCCTAACCGGCATAACTGTGGGACGTAAAACTTAAAGATTTCATTTAAATTTAAAAGAACATGATACGCCAATTACTACATATTGATTTAATCTCTATATACGAGTGAATAAGTGTTTGATTGACTCATCAATTCTCAGGCCAAATTGATTAAGCTAAAAACTTGAAATTCTGACAGTTCATAGGATTTGTAACGGAAGATATACCTAAGGAAGAATTTTGGGCAATGTGACGGAGTAGAGGCAAATAAGTGTGGGAATTATGTAAAATGCCTATATTTCCGAATCTCTGAAAGGTAGAAGTAATAAATTTGATATATAGTTTTCCCACTTAAAATAATTAGAAACATGTTTCACTGTTTTTTTATATTATCCCTTAAAAGGAAGATAAAGACTGGAATAAAAGTGTGTGAGGTTATAAATATTATAATAGGATAATCATATCTCGAAATTCTTTAAGTTTGGAGACATAAAATTAAGTATACAATTAGACTCTTTGTTTAAAATAATTCAATAACATCACCTTTATATATATATATTTTTTTTCTTACAAAAGAACAGAAGGAATGAGAAGGGAAAACAATGGAGTTATAATTATTATATTATAGGATGACAATATCTCGAAATCCTTTAAGGTTAGAGGCATGAAATGTAGTATTTAGACATTTCATTAAGAATGATTAAAGAACTGTTTCAGCGTTTTTGATGCTTTCCTAGTAGGGAAGAAAAAGAGGTGGCGATTACAAGTATGTATAGTTACAGGATTACAAGTTGCCTACAAGTAGATTACAAGTAGCCTACTTGTTATAGTAAGATGGCCATATTTCAAAATCACTTGACATTAGAGATGTTAGGGATGTGAAATTTGATATATTAACTTCTTCTTCAAAACAAGTAGGCATATACCACAGAGATTCCGTAATTCCAGGACAGCGTTTCCGGAAATTCCTCTTTTAACGAGAGAAGGGGGACAATCGCTATTTTTTTAATACAGACAAAGTAAAAATGACTTTGAGGTTATGAGTCTCATTGTCACAGAAAAACGAGTGAATCATTTGAAATAAAATTTTGAGCACAGTTAGTTCTTGGGCCGGCATAGATTTATATAATTTCACTTTGAAATATGTATTCTAATTTCGTTTGTTTGCAAAGAGTAATGACATACACGTATTCTTGCCGTGCGAAGAAGGGAAGCAAAGGCTGAAATGTCAGGTACAAGGCCGTACGCTGAGCAACTGCAGAAGGCCTTGTGGCTCAGCCCTCAGCTTGTCGAAGGCTAGTTTATAAACTGAATCAAAAATATAATCTAAGTTGAGTATATCTGGTGTGTAAGATTCTTGTTTCTATTTCATTCGGTATGCACCTGTGGAGGGACACTTGATATTTTCCCATTCGCTTCTATAGTGCAAGTACGGAAAGCTGGCGTCTGACAGATAGCTATATGTGTTGTAAACAAACAAAAAGGGAGGTTGTTTGCTAACAAATGCAGTATTCTATAATGCTGTTTCTAAGCTTTCTAGGTCGCTGACAGTGCTGTTGGCAGTATTTGAAGATAAACTATTCTACTGATTACGGCAACCACTATTAGTTTTTGTTATGTGTACATCTCAAATCATCCTCTTATGTTATTTCAGTTATGGAAATAAGAGTTGTTAAAGGTTCTAAATTCGCCTCCAGAGCTTCTGTCTTTATTACTGCAGAGACTGACAACACTGCATCCAACGCACCAAATATTCGATCCAACTGTCAGATGCCAACTTTCCTTACTTTTAAACTAAGAATAATAAATACACCATCTCCTATATAAAAATAACGTTCGTTTCAATTTATTTTGATTAGCTTGCAGGTGTAACACCACGACATTAAAGATCAATATAATTTTATTTAGATGTCTTATTATATTTATATTTTTCATATTTGTGTAGTAAGAAAATGAACAAATGAAATGAAATGAAGTTTCTAGTTTAACCTTCCATTATGCCCTTTAAGGTAAACGAAGTGGATGATTAATGAAAATGCGTGATTATGAAAGTGTTTTTGAAATAAGAATATAGGAAGAAACTAAAACCCACAGTCTAGGAAAACCCACAGGTATAATCACAAATTCCTATGGCCTGGAATCGAACCAGTGCCTCTTGCATCAGAGGTGAACACTCTGCCTCTGAGCCATTGTGTCTCTTACAATATTTTCGAAAGTTAACAAGTAATACAAGCACTTGTTTTTAAAACTACTGATTTGTAAATTCTTAAAAGAATTAACCTAACTTACTCAACAATATTTCATGAACACAAGTTCTTAAGTAACTAACACACAACCACCAATCTTAACTAGCAAAACTTTCAAGCACTTTCGACAAAGTTTTGTCTGAAGTCGTCGTCTTCTCCAGTGTTGTCAGTTTCAACTCTCCTTGGAACATCCTATCAATTCTACTGAAGTTACCTACCTTTTCATCTTCTTCTTTCATCCGTTCCTCAACCCATTATTTTCACAAGAAAACAGTTTACAACTCCTGTCTAATTACATCTCCATATAATGGCTGAGTTTGCTGCGGGCGATAAACTTGACAAACTGTTTTAACACAGCTACCCTCTTTTTCGTCAGAAGTTATTCACAGTGTTTCCTACTCGCCAATGTTACTAGTCTTCACATTTTTAAATCTAAGACACTTTAAAACCAAAGATTTCATTTGATCTTCGTTCATTTAGAGTCGCATACGTTACGTTTTCACCGCTAACATGAAAGAAGATTAAATGGAATGAAATAAAATCTTACCATATTATATTTCATGGTTCTTCCCTGTAGGCTAAAGGAGATTGATAATTAACACAAGTGAATGATGATGGAATGGGAAAGTGGGAAGAAACGGGAGTACTCCAAGAAAACTCACGGACATGAAATCCATGAAATCAGAAAATGGAAGAAATAACAGAAAAATCCCGAAGAAATCTACGGACACGATATTGTCAATCGCAAACTCATATACTTTGGGGTTGATCCAGGTATCTCTCGCGCAAGAGAGGAATGGATCCACCATTGAGTCCCAATAATCCGAAAGGAATAATCTTATTAATCTTATTTAAGAAGAAAGTGTCTTATTAATGATGTAATAGGAGTTATGGAAGATACCTTAGCAGCATACTTAGGTGGCACTATATAGGACAATGAGCTACCTTACGTAGGCCAATAGTAGGAAAATCATTAATAAATAACAAAAATATAAAGGTCCTATGTTAGATCCCTAGGGCACACCTAAATTAACATCAAATCAAGCAGATTATTGAACATTATTGAATTTGATTATTGAACATCATATATTGTTTTCTTTTAGGTAAGATGATAATAAGTAATAATTCTGAAAACCCGAAAGGAGACAATTTCATAATTAATATATCGTGATCCAATTTGTCGGAACCTCTTGAAAATCTATAAATTGTATCAACTGATGATTGTTATTGAGGGAAACTGGTATATATTGAAGAAAAGTGACAAGATTAGTAATTGTTGATCTTCTCGGATAAAAAGTGTGTTGATATATTGATATATACGGTTTAACATGCTTACAATTTTACTATAAAGGATGTGTTCAAAAAATTTTGCTATTGTAGAAATTAATGAAATTGGTCTATATTTTTCTATTGCTGTAAGATTTCCCTTCTTAAAAATAGTACGAACCTTGTTAATTTTACAAACATCTGGATGGAAAGAAGTTTTTAATATAAGATTATAGATATGATATAGAGGTAAGTTTTTAATACAAGATTATAGATATCATATAGAGGTATCTTCAAACCTCTCCACATCCCTTAACAATGTAAGGATGAATTAAATCGGAACCAGAGGATTTAGATGATTTTAACTTTTTAATGGCATTTACATAATCTTGTTCAGAAATGGAATTGACAACTAGACAGTTTGGCACATTTAAGATGGGAAAATTATACCCATCATAGTTTGGACGACTTGAAGAGTGAATATGTTGGCCCAACGTAAGTGAAAGTGCATGTTGGATAACAAGCAATTTTCCATCATTTTATTCAACAATTCAAGTTCTTATTCTTAATCGTAATTTAATTTTCTTCATAGTTAAGTTGATTGGTAAATGGTCAGCAAAGTGAATAATAATTACCTTGAAGCAATGTTGGCCTGCTACCTAGCCCAACCGTTTCCACCGTTGAGCCCACTGGCTGTCCGCTAGGATAAAAGGAGATAATAGAAGTACACTGTAAATGATGTATGATATAATAGAGGATAATTTCTATATCCAAACGAAGAAATTAGCAAAAGACTGAATTACTTCGAAGTAATTTTATGTATAGGTGTGTGCTATGTCGGTATTAAGCTTATAATCTTAGAATTACTGGTTAGGCCTAATGATTCATAAACATTTTCATATATGTATACATATTCTACACAAAACGAATCATTACCAAGTTACCTATGAGATATAAACTTTAATACCGTTAGAATTTCCTCTAGAAAATGATGTTAATATAAACATACGTACATTTAAAAATTATGCATCAAAATGAATATTTAATATAACCCAATAAAAGTTACAATAAAAGCAACAAATCAACCATGTATCATAAACTGCCCTTTACCTTCATATTTTAATCTTTCCTTATAATTTACCATGAACCAGTGCAATTAGCAGTTATCTCCAAACAGATCAAAAGAATGGGAGCTCTTTACCCGAGGCAAGAATTTTGTGTGTTATGATGACAGATGATGGTAAATTTGGTGCTATATACATATATCCTGCCTATACATACCTAATCTAAGTTGAAATATGCTAAATCGATTCATACAAACTTCAATTAATATAATCGGAATTATAAATTTATTGATAATCAAAAAAAAATCAGCAAACCCTAGTAGTTACTCATGAGCCAGTGATATGTAGATATTAGGAACTTTGGTAGAACCATTGAATGGGCAGTTTTTTGTACTAAGTTAATAACTATAAAACTAGGTATGCATTAATATCAAGTTTGGATCAAAGCGATCGACCTTTAATGGTTATTTGTAGACTTTTTAGTGTATCAATTGCTTCTGTGAACGAAAACGATATGCAAATAGTTGAATTTGGCATATCAGTAAAATGCATAATGACTGAAAAATTGTGGAACTTAGTCCTATTTCTAATGCTGAGAAGTCTGTTTTCCATTGTTTACAATTATAATTCACGTGACAAATGTTTTTCCAAGGTTAAGTATATGGCATTCCGTTTTTCGGTGTTTACTCTTCAATGGTATGTCTGATGGGATATGCAGCCCTTTACGTCACTGAGCGCTCGCTCTCGAATAACTATATCAAATTTGTTTAAGAACGGTCCTGGTATATCGGATGAGTATCCGGATCAACGAATGCTTAAGTCGATCTACGATTTAGGATTTAGATTTCTGGACTTTCGGCATCTATGGCCATGTTAGCCCGTCACATAGGAGGGATGGCGTCGCTCGACGATCACACTATCCGGGGAAAGGGAAGGAGAAAGTATCGGGGAAGGAAGGAAGCAGCCTGAGACCTATATATTAGGTACCATCCTGGGGTTTGCCTGGTTTGAATGACGACAACCCAGGAAAACCTCATTCAGGATGGCTGGCCTGAAAAAACTTTTTACACTTTTTCGATCGTGTGCCCCCACCGGGAGAATGCCTAAGTTGAGTAAAGAGGAACTTCACTACAATGAAATTAGGTACTAATACTGGAAACTTATTTCAATTTTTCAAACAATACATTGTGAGTTTATCTAGTAACCTTTCACATACCGAAACAGCACACTCAAATATTAGATAAGCCATTTTTGAAACGTTGTCCCCCGACGAAGTCACTAGTGTTCTGAGTGTAAGTTAGGACATTAAAACTAAAATGCAATTTTTTACAGAATAGTTAATTATTTATTCTCTGCAAGCAATTCAGAGACTCAAGAGTACGTACCAATACAACCTATAGCACTCTACCGAAAACGGAAGTGGTTGAAATTTACTACTACTTACGGTTTCAATACTAACTTCCATAGAGCAAAAACGGTGAGGTATATCGAAATGCAGTTCTTTGGAATCGATAAGTTTCTCAAGATTAAGTTATCAGATCTTCCCCTTTCAACATCTGCTTAATCCAGAATTGCTTCAAGTTAACGAAATCCAGTATCAACCTTTATTACCATAGAAAAGAAACAGAAAAGCTCAGTGAGTAATGGCTTGTTGATATGGATTCAGCGACCGATGAACACGTTCTATCTTTAATGTTATTAATCTATTGCAGACAGTAGGCCTAATTATAGATGTACTACTTTAAGTTTGAGTATTGAATCCTCGTTGTTTGGAAGTCTATCGTAGCTTCACACTCTGAAACGAAACTCACTTCTTATCATTTATTATCTGAAGTATCTCTTCATATGGGAAGAATCATATTTGAAACTAAAGAAAAAAAGTGAGTTGGTCCCGAAAACTATGGGTTCAACACAAATATCGGCCATTTTGACATTATTTTTCACCCCTCCGCAAAATTACAATAGAAGATGAAGTGCACTTACACTGCATCTGAAATGTCACTCTTCATCCCAGCAACCCCGAAAGCTATGGCTTTGACACTAATATCCGTCATCCTGGGTATTTATCCCGCCAACACCCCAAGCCGAAAATTAATAATAAATAAATAAATAAGGAAACGCTACACCTTCGACATTGCTTCGGTGAATATGAGTAAAGAAATTACTTAACGAAGAGTAAGGCCTTTGATGTTGTCTCTGTCAGTATGAGGGAATTAATAATTATCAGCGAGCAACGTTTTCGGCGTTGCACCTCTTAATTCCCAGGGCAGCTAACATGTCCGTTCTTCACTAAAGATAAGTTTATATATCATCGGGACTGTCACCAAATAACACAGAGATTCCGAAAACTATGAATTAGATATTAATATCCGTCATTTTGGACATTTTACTTTTCATCTCATGACCATTGGGGCTAAAATTGGTGTCGTGAGTATCACTATTCATTACCACGACCACGTAACTATAGATTTTGTAGTAATATTTGTCGGGAGATATATCTTAATTATACTGTTATAGTATGGATCTTTGGCGCTGGAGACCTGGTTTATGTGGTTAGGATTCCCGTTAAAACGGTAGGTTCACATCTCATATAGGCTTGATCCTGAAAGGGACGCTAATTGCGAATCCACTATCACTATTATTCATCGTTGAGGATAATTATCACCTTTTATGCAAAAAGTTTGACTCCACAATGATCCTCAAATTTTCGTACGCAATTGGATATGGTGAAAATCTGTGTCAAATTTGGTAGCATTAGGTCACTCCTTTCTAACAAGGGAAAAATGTCGTCACACACACATCGTACACATAAACATACATTATTTTGGATATAAGTACTAGCTAAAATATGTATTCTTTGCACAGGACTTATAAGATACAAGAGGTATACACGCTTGATGATCCCGAAATCAATGGATTCGACACTAATGTCAGTAATTTTTGATATGTTATTTTTCACCCACCCACTTGATAAGAATGTGGGCTAAAATTGGACTTGAACGGCATTTAGTGTGTCACTAATCATTTCAATGACCCTGAAAATTATAAATGTGACACTAATATCAGCCGAACCAGACATTTATCTTCTACTTTTATGCATACATTTTTACTCCACATAAATTTTTCCAAGCAAAAGATCGAAAAAGATGGATAAAGAGAGTAATAAAATAAATAAATAGGAAAGAGCAACATCTTTAGTGTTGCTTCTATCAATATGAGTGAAACATAAATAACGAAGTGTAACACCTTTTGTTTTATTCTTTTCAATATGACTCCAATTAATAATTAACGAAGTGCAACGCCTTTGAAGTTGTACTTGTTAATTCCCGGGGCGGTTAACATGTCTCTTCTTCCCTAAACTTGGACTTAAATGTCAACGGAACTGTCGTCAAACAGCTTAGAAATTCGAAAATTATAGATTTGTCTCTAATATTATGATTTTGGACATACAATTTCCTATCCTCCCTTTTGCCTCCCGATAATGATTGGAGCGAAAGTTGCCCTTGAGCGGTATCGGGTCTATTCATCTAAGAGACCCCAAAATCTATGGATTGATAGTAATGTCGGTCATTTTGCACATGATATTTTTCAGCAACCTTCTCGATGACGATGGAGTCTTAAATTGAACTTTCATGGCATCAGAAGCGTTACTATTCATCTCAGTGATCCCGAAAACTGCGGATTTCGCACTAATATTAGTCTGGTGCTCCGTCGAAGTATGGTTCGCGTACTCGTTCTTGGTGCAGTAGACTTGGGTTTGATTCCCGCTGGTATCTCACATGGTTCGAATCCTCCGTTAAAGTAGATCTGGGTGTCATATAACCTTGCTGCTGAAAAAGACACAAAACTCCAATCCACCACCACCGATATCCGTCGTCCTGGATATTGATTTTCCCCTTTTATAGAAACGTTCTCCCCCTCCCCTTAAATTCAATCCCCGGAGCGGCCTCAAATGCGATTAGATTTGGTGAAAATCTATCTGTGTATAAAATTTATTGGCTATAATTCATCCTAGCGATCCAGAATGCTATGGATTCGAAACTAATATCGGGAATTCTGGACATGTTATTTTTCAGCCTATAATCCGAAAACAACTGGAGCTAAAGTTGGTCTTGAACGGATTGGAAGTGTCGCTATTTATCTCAGAGACTCCGAAAACTTTGGATTTGATAATAATATCGGTCGTTCCTAGTATTTATGATCTCTGTTTATGCATACAGTTTGACTCCTCCCCGTTAATCTTTTGAAGCCGAAAAAAGGATAAAGGATAAAGAATAAAAAAAGATAAAGAAATGAGTGAAATAAATAAATGTGGATCTCTCATGAAGCAGAAGAATTCTCGTAACTTCTACTAGTAGACGGAATTAAGAAGAGAATCGGCCATAAATTTTGTACATAAATTTACAAAATGATACCAGAAAATTTTTAGACGAAACGAGAATTCTTTGAAAATCGTTGAAATCCAATCCCAGTTACGGAAATTAATATGTTCACCAGATAGCGTTATATAGGATAGATAGATGTAACTCAACCTCGCGAACACAGTAGCTTCCCGTAACTAGGATTGAATTTAAATGACACTTTGCTGATACATTGAGTACCTTAATACCGCGGTCCAGTTTGACGATGGGTATCGTGGGTGCAAGGGAGAGATAACCTCTTACTATATAGACGTGGCAATGATCATGGAGCTAGAAAGACAGAAGAAACGCAACTCACAAGGCTTTGCACAACTGAGCATAAACGAAAGCGGGCCAAATTGCTGAACCATGCATAGTTTTCGAGATCTACATGAACAATATCCAAATATCTAGGTTTTCCAGGCTACGACTATTGTGCTTTCTTCGCGTTTTTACCATGTTCTCACTTTTTCTCTGTGCAATATTAGTCATGATTTGTTTGCAATAGTTTATTCATATACAGAATTACTTTGTGGTCTAAGCAGCATTTTTTAGCACTTTGCCATCCTGAGATATTCCGCTCCAAAAAATTGCAAGAAAATCACAAACTTCAACTTTCGGAAGCCCATAAATGTACGGTACTAGTAGAATCATGGCTGTGGATTTTTTTGCAGACTCTTTACATGCAATAGTATTCAGCACAAAACTTATGAACCTCTCACTTTATACCATTCCAAAATACAACCCCATTAAAAATGCTATTTTCTGTACTTTTTCTGGTGATTTCGTGTATTGGTTTTCAAAACTGCATGCTTATTTAAGGCAAAAGTATATATTTTCCGTGTACCTCAATCTCTCTTAAATAAGCATTCGTTTTTGTTTGGTGTTCGTCTGATTCGTACGTCCTGAGCAATTGTAGTTTTCGTAAACGCTTGCAAATGCAAAAATTGGCACTCCACCGATAATAAAGATGGACGCCATTCAGGAACACTTGTACATACGACAACGTGAATAGTGTTATTGACCTTCTCATACACAAAGTTCATCACACTCAATCTTTTTTATAATTTTCGGTGTTCTAGCAACTATTTTCATCGTCTTTGGACCACTTCGGATGGATTGACCCTAGTATAAAGAGAATATAGCATCACTGCAAGGAAATGCAAATATTCTCTCGGCTTGTTAAGAAATTGTTACCAAAGTGAATGCAGATGAGAGAATGCATATTGCAACATGCTAAGTCGGTATTGACGAAAAGAATCATCATAGTTGAAAGTAACAACGTAGAGATAAGAATAAATTTAGTTTGGCAAGTGCTAACAAATGTGAATAAAGCTAAGAAGGAGACACAAATAAAGATAATGGTCCAAAAATTGCATGTTATTACTCTCTAAAATAACTTTCATTTATGTTGGTGATATCAACGAAATTCAAACTTAAAATTATACAAAGATGGGTCAAAAAGAAACGCCCATTCAAAGTAGCTCCGTAATAGTAAGCATTAGAGAAATGAAATTTTTAATATTTTTTTACCGCTTAAAGTATACCTGTCTTTTGAGTTAAAGATCCTACGACTAAACACTGAGGCTAAGCGAGACAGAGATGGTGGCATGAATGATAATGAACGCTACGCATTTCAATGAAGTGTAATGATAAAAACTCAAATTGCTCTATTCTAGAAGCCGTTTTTAAAACTGCTACAAGTATGTAACCTGCAACACACTAGAGTAGTGTGGGTTGCCTAACTCGAGTTCTTCTTATTACTGTATATTATTTGAACCTCAAAACGAGTGACTCTCCAAACCTCCTTGAGTCTATAATTAGAAAAACGACTCCCTGTGCGATTTGATCTGGTCAAGATCTATCTGTATACAAAATTTGATACCTCTAGGTATCTCCCTTTTATGAAAAAAATCTGAATACAGACAGGAAGACAGATACACACACACACACACCTCACTAATACACGTGATTTTGTATAGTAAAATAGATTCACTTCAGTTCCCAAGCAATTAGCTTTATTGCAGATTTTTTTTAAAAAAATAAAACAAAACTTGTTCTTTTGCAGCACCTCACAACTTTTTCCAAACGAATATATTCATCCATCAAACTATTGGATTTGTAGTTTGTATAAAAAGAGATTTAAGTTGACTTTTATTTAGACAAATATCTTAAACAATAGTATGCATGTCATTATTAGCATCAGTCAGAAATATATTTCGGGATGGGTCCAAAGTTTATTTTTGGGGGATCCAAATTCAATATTATGATAAATTATATTAAAATTTATAATAAAATCTCCCTTAAAATTAGACTCAACTCACACAAAAAGGAGGGGTTTTGAAGGTATCCGGACCTTCAGAAGCCATCCCTTGTGTACGTATCTGATTAAGACTATATGTTTCACCGTTGGGGAAAGACAAAGAACAATATATTACAATCCGCTACTTAACTATTTGTTTTATTGTACACAAATAAATAATACATTCTCGCAGAATAAATACTATCAATTATCATTAGTACTTTTAGAGCCATAAAATATTTATTTTTCCTCAATTTATTTGAAAACCATGCAAGGGAGTTTATCCTCAAGTATCTATGTTTAGCCTGCTGTGATCTATGGATTACTACGAGGGTGATTCAGAAAGTTCCTACAAATACTTGGCCAATAGTACTGCAAATACTCTTAACTGTTTATCATTAATGCACTGATGTTTATGCTATAAACTGTCACTTGTTTCACCTTCGTACCTCTTCTTGTTCCAGAGTACCGGAGCAATCCATGGATTCCAGTGGTGCCGTCCGGTTGAAACAGCAGGCTCTTGTTGAATTTCTGACTGCGGTGGGTTTGCGCTCACGAACATTCATCGCTTAGGACGAGTTGTGGATACACCATTATAACTCTCATTAATCAAATTTTGTATTATCGTATCGCTAATGTATGATGCGGTTATACTTCATTTGTAGTTTTATCTTAATACATGACATATGGTTATCGAAAAGCATTAAATTCCACATTTACAAAAGGAAATCAATTATTTTCTTCATTTTCTCGAAAACTACTCCTGAGGATTTATACTCATAGTCATCATTTTGTTCCGCTTAATGAACGTCACGATTGGTTTATGTCTCATGTTTGTACACTATTTTCTTCATCAAACGCTAATTATATTGTTGAGTTTTGCTAAAAGTTGAATTTCGTGTTAACATTTTGGTTACGTTCTGTTTATTGTCATTCATACAATACATATACGTAAAAGACAATAAACAGAATGTAACGAAATGCTTACAAAATTCAAAATTGAAACAAGCATATATATATTACTAATGTATAGCAAAACGTAAGGACGTGCTACTAATTGTATTTTCACGCGTTATAAACTTTTAAAGTTTTCTTTTTCTGGTTTTTGTAGCCGTTCGCACGTCTCTCCCATTTCTGCCTTTTCGTTCCTTTTACTTCTATTTCTTTTATGACCGTCACACACCACATGCCATTCAGTTCCCACTAGCTTCTACCATCACTTCGTTTATTTCAGCATTTCTCCTGGTCCTTTTCGAAGAAAAAATCTAAATTACATCGAAATCCCTTTATGACAGTGTTGCTAGTTAGCATTCCGAAATTGTAACTGTTGTTTCTGTTTTTAGGATCACGCTAAGTGGCTTGGCTCGAGCTGTGGTTTCATTGCAACCGTCCCTAGAAAGTAACTGGTCCTGATTTGAACCTATCTCTCAGAAGATGTCCCTATATACTAGTACTTTGACTATCTGAGTCTCACTTGACTCCACTCCCCACTGGGACTGTGTTTGTCTGTATTGGGTATTAGCTATGTGGGTCACATTCTGCCTGTCCCTATCTAGTGAAGGAGAAGGAACTGGCTCCCCAGCGGAAAGACTATCTTTGCTTCTCTCGTTAGGTTCCGTAGATATTATATTCTAGGCTAACGGCTGAGAACCGAACTCCTCTTGAAATCATGCTAGGATGTCCTGTTCGCAGTCTTCTGCGCTCCGCTTTTAAGGGCTTTCGCAACAGAAAGTTGGGAGACGATTGTACTTCCACCTGGTGTACATTTGTTAAGTTAAAAGACAACAGAGACGCTGCTTAACGGAGCGAGATGCTCTAATTCTTTTATGTATTACATACCATGTACTGTAGTAGAGCTAGAAGGAGATTAGAGACTAACAATATGAATATTTATTATATGAATAATAATTACATCTATGAATATTTGTATCTTATAGCCTTACTTTTTTCATTGATCTATTTTCTCATGATCATTTATTATTTGATCAAAGAGAGTAACATCTAATCTTGTTAATAATTTTTCTATGCACCAGTTTACTGTGTTTACTGTGTTAACTCTGATCCTTCCATTAGGATGTGTATTTGAATTTGAAATGAAACCATAAATATACCCCCTTGTGGTACTCTGCCTTACAGAACTCTCCCGGTGACGTTCACACAGTCACCCGAGTTACGTCCCACTACTGACAAGGAACGCTGCTATCCAGTCGACTAGCCTACGAAGCACCTATAACCTATGAGCAGTAAGAGCGACTCGTTCACTTGGAATTCGACGACAGAAAGAGCAAGTACGAGGCGCATCTAGAAAGTAAGTTTCCCACGCGTCCCATAACTAGGAAACGGTATGTTGAGAGAAGCAACTACGTGTACGTGAGAGAGTAAGGTCCTAGCATGGCACATGCAGTAGCGGAACTTCCCTAGTGCTCTCAGTAGCGTCGTGGCAATGGTTGAAGATGGACGTTCCTATTCCAGCTCCCGCCGCGTGTGAAGTGTGAGCACTGATAAAGGTTTTGAATGCACGAAATAGGAACGTCCATTTTCAACCACTACCACGACGCTACTGAGAGCACTAGGGAAGTTCTGCTAGTGCACGTGCCATGCTAGGACCTTACTCTCACGTACACGTAGTCACTTCGCTCAACATACTGTTTCCTAGCTATGGGACGTGTGGGAAACTTACTTTCTGGATGTACCTCGTAGTAGGCTCCCAAAGTGAAGAAAGAAACACAGAAAAATAGTATGTGCTTCAGTGTTTAATATAAATCCAAGTATCGTTATTTTGAAAAGAACAGTGGACTAATATTTAATCAATCTTAATACTGTAATATATTTTGTACGTATAAATGAGTATTGGACCTCATCTAATAAATATTGCGGTTTCTAATTCAGTCTTTTGACTCATCCACTCAGTTTATTGTCGTATGCTGTTAGTTGTTACCTTTCCTTGCAGCTGGTTTATCTGTGTTTCTGAGGAAGTTACGAGGAAGTACATTCCTCCTGTTTGCTACCTTGGCTAATTTTTACTTGTTGTTAGGGTTTGTTGGTTTGGCGGATCGTTTAATTTCAGATGTTACTTTATAATCATTTTACTTGAAACAGCCGACATAAACAACCTCGACCCAAGTATTAAATGTGTTTCAGAAATTACTATCAAATTGTGCAACCGTTGTTCTTTGAGAAATAAATACTTGTGCCCCCTTAGGAATTATTAAAAAAAAAGTCAACCAAAGTTCAAAAATTCATTTCAAACGTTTAGCCATTTTCCCGTGATGTTGAGACAGGCGACATTTTGAATGTGGAGAAGAAAAGCCTATAGAAATTACACCTTTCCATCATTTTCTAAACCGCTGAGATTTGTTTCCACTTAATTTTATTGAGGACTTTATATTCCAAGTTTCAAGTTCCGAACTTAACAGATATAACAAGTAAGTAATGTATTTTTTTTACATAAATATTTAACTCCCTGTCCCCTCCTTAAAATAATCATTTTATTCAAAGTGATCTGATGAAATCAAAGCCGAAGTAGTACTAACTCCAGTAGTCTATATTCAACAATTCTTTTCAAATGATTCAGCTCTTTTCGTGATGTAATCATATACAATCACTTTAGTTTGTGTTTTAGAGATTATTGTATTTTAGTATGAGCATGGTAGTAATACTCACGTTTCTTTATTACTGAATAATTTTCTTTGAAATCTATCAGTGATGCGCACAACAACACAGTGTAAAATATATGGATATTTGTTTCACGTTTGAAATGAAATAATGAATGTCTATCTGCAATATAACCTTTGTTTGTCTTTTTTTACTGCATTTGCAACGAAAATCTCAAGACCAAAAATGTAGGCAAAGCGTAATACAGGTTAAAAGAAGAAGTAGAAAAAGAGAAAAAGATTATAAGTACATGAGAAAATTATGTTGCCTATGCTGAGTCGGAAACCAACAACAAAAGCCAAAAAAGCGAAGGCTGCTTACCGTCTTGACAATAAACGCTGCGTTACCACCAGGGAGTTGCCATCGTGATGGCGAAGAAGAAGAGGAAGTGCGGACAGTATAGCGTTTGCTTTTGTTCTACGCAAGCCGTTAACGGTTTGTCACTCTGTGCATAATGGTCTCTCTCTCTCTCTCTCTGCTTTTTTATTTCTTTCTTTTTCAGGCTTTTACCTCTTCTGCTTTTCCCTCAACTTCCAAACACATCCCCTGGCAGGCTTTCTGTCGCCTCAACAACACGAGAAGTGACAATTACATCTCCATAATACAGCTTCGTTATCTGTCTCTTTCTCTCAAGCGAGAGAGAGAGAGTTTAAAGCCGTCTACCTATCTACCAACCTACCTGAGCAACGGCTCTCTCATCTCCAGGGAGATTTCTCCTCTCTCTTTCTCTCTCTCTCTCTTTCTATTTTTAGTCGCATCATCTCTCTTCTGGCGCTTTTTGCTTGCTACTATAATGAGTTTATGAAGTTTACACTTAACCATATCAATTACTCACAAATTATTTGTGCCTCACGTCTCTAGTAAATGGTAGAAAGTTTAGCGGGAACTGCTTCTGTTTAAAGTATTGCCTCTCAGTTAATGAATTTAATCAGAAGGTTGTAACCGAATTTATATTACTAGATATTTAGCTATGTATTTTTGGATTTATTTGTGACGACTTCAATGACAAACTTTAGAGGATAATTCCTCCATTTTAACCACTCTAAAACCAAAAATACAGCCTACAGTATTGTAAGTTACATAAAGAACATTGTCAGAGGTAAGCCCACAAGAGGATTGTTTTATTAGGCAAACATAATTTTATATTAGATTAAGTTGGTGCGAGAAATCCAGGGTTCGATTAACGGCAGGGAAACTTTTTCATGCCAACAGTCCAGAGTGAGGTTTTCCTGGGGTATTCTCATTTCCACCAGATACTACTGGTACTGCTGTCGATGTAAGTTTACCCGTACCTCCCTCGAAAAATGAGGGACAAGTTGGCTCTGACCAAGATCTATAATTGAACTAGGACAGGGTTACCACATTGATGGGTTTCGTTGTGCACTGTCTTCGTAGATATTCTCAGTAGCTAATGATCTTCACTTGCCAAGACTACAGGACTGAATGGCAAATTGACAACAACCCGAGGTCATTCACTTCTTTCCCCAAAGCAAAGTTAACGTGTTCTCCGTAAGAGAGCGGCGGAAGATAGGGCCGAACTATGTTTCATATATTTTCCGAGGCCACATTTCAAATAAAAAGACTTCTCCAACATAAGGTTTGAGGTCGCTTCCTTCCTTTCTCATTCCTCTCTTCCTTCGACCGTTCCCCGTATAATGTGCTCGGTGAGAAACGTCATCCCTCGTACATCAAAGGCTTAAATGCCAGTAATACATACCAATACATACCAATGCCAGCAATACATACAAGTAAATATAAATAAAATACATTAAGTTGGTCGAATTTTCGATGATGTTTCAACAAATATTAACCATTAACATTTCTTTTTAATTTCTACTAGAAGTTATTGATTCACGCATCATTAGATAAAATTGATCTACACTATTAAAGGGGAGACTCTATTACGTAACCAGAAAAAATGTTTTCAGAAGAAAGAAAATACTTATTAGTAGATTTTCTAAAAAAAAAAAAAAAAAACATACAAACATATTTTACGAAGTGTAAACTAGGTTTTGTAGCTGTGGTACCAAACTCCCGTAAATCTAGGCAAAGTCATTGTTTTTATAACGTACTTCCACAGTATCATCAAATGGATGTAGAAAGCGTGGAAGGTATCTAGCCACACACCCTGCACACCACTTGCGTCTTCCTTAGATATGCCATTTACATATTTATAATAATAATAAGAATAATAATAATTTATGATTTACACGAAACACCTAAAGAAAAGATTCCTAAGCTTTCCACTCTTTTATCCAATATATAGTTGCTGAATTAACACCTTAGTGTATGAAAAATTGTTCTGAAATTAATAACTTTTGTCTTAATATAGGATAAATTGTTCTGAAATTAATAACTTTTGATTTAATAAGAAAACGTGTATACTTTTGTAATTGATAACATAAATATTAATTGATAAATCTTTTGTTTTGTTTTTTCTGTGAAATTCGCCGTTCCCAAAGATAATTGTTTGGAGGTCGTTAGAGGGGCGCATACACGCGGGAATCCACCGGACCGGGACCCCACCAAAAAAGAAAAAAAACTTCGTGCCTCTACCTATATTTATACACTTTCTTCATAAACCAATATTTGTTTAGCATAGAAATGACTGACGTTGCATAAAAATTTGATCTTATACTTCAACTGTATTCCTTCTTTTCTTATACAAAAAAAATACAGATTGTTCTTTTTTCTAAGAATATTGGTAGTAGTAGTTTATCGTCTTTTCGAATACACAAAAATATCGATTCAAACTACATAAATATAGTTTCTTGCAGTATTGAACCCCAAGAAATTTAGGAACCCTCCTAATTAAAACTTTTGAGGCCTGCGTAATTGTACTTATTCATGACAACGTGATTTCGTTGTTAAAAGAAGATAAAGAATTGCGTACAACATGGATTATTATGTTCTGTTTACATGGATTTCTTGCATGATTACAATAAGCATTGGTTTATGTTGTCTAAACTTTATATATCCTAGTATATTTTGAAACTAATTGAAGTATGGATAGGCAGTGACAGTATTTTGGGAAATGTTAGTAAGGTTGATTCCTACCAAAAATGTTGGATATGAACATGGGTCCTATTCTCAACAGTTTGAAAGCTACAGTTTGTGAATTATTTTTGATATTGTTTTGTTTATTGCTTACCCTGTAGTTACTCTAAAGAGGGGAGATATAGCACATTTGAAATATGGTGGAATATACTTTCCAACAGTATCCAACATGTTACAGTGGCGTCTTTGGAGAGGAATTTATTGAGGAAAATTTGGGAAAGTTAAGATTATTTTGAAATTATTCATATAAATTAGACGGCAACGCTGGTACCCAAAGTTTTCTGAATAATTTCCCTTTCAAAGACATCATTGCCACATATATTACATACCCTTGGGCAGGTCATGCTATATAAGGATATACATGTGCTTAAGGCTAAATTTTAACTACTTACTACTACAGAATTTAACTCCTTGTTTAACTCCTTACTACAGAATTTATAAGAAATTTAATAGTTGTGACAACAAAACCATTTTGTATTTTGACTCAGACACTTCAAGGGACTAAGAAATTAATTAAATTAAGTGATAGTGAATTCTGGTATACAAAACCAAAATACAATGACGTTGGAAATCGATACACTGACCACACATTTCCTAGTTGAACAAGCAACATAGCGCTACTTGTGCTGTTTAATATTAACTTTGTTATACTTTTATTTTAAGTGGTATTGCTTATTAAAGACGAGACGGATTTTTGTGACGTCATATGAGACGAGGCAGAGTTCTTCAAATAATAGCATATGAACAAGATGAGACAGCACTTTCAAGACACCTCTTCGATACGAGACAGCCCTAAATCTCGCATAGTGGCCATCACCGATTTTAAGATTTTAAGCTAATGATTCTTTAAAAATACTATGCATCATAGTATAACATACTTAATTTGAGATTTAATTGTAATTTTAACATTTACATTTCTTTTAGTACACACTTGTAGCAGCCCAAGTTTTATTTTCTAATTCTGTGTGTTCCAAACATTTTTGTAATACTAGCCATTAACACACTGGTAATTAATATGTGATTCTAATTGAGCTAAATGGCACTCTCATTACGCGGTCATAAATGTATCTCAATGGCACTCTTTTTTTTTTAGTACCTTGTAAACAATAACTACCAAATGTATTAAATTATTAATCTAAAATTGTTGAGTTTCGGGAAAGTATTTTTCTTTTTCTTTTTTTTCTTCCAGTTGGTAACTAAACCGTTTTGTTTTGGATCCCATGCGAGAATAGTAACATTATTTATGCATATGAGTTGTCTGATGAACCTGTCAAATGCTTTGGAAAGATCAATAAATTATCTAGTACGTAGCATCAATTATTGAGAACAGTTGTAAACGGTAATAATGAAGCTATAAATTATGTTATCATCAGTTTTTCAATTTACTGTTGCTTCATATCTTATTTACAGAGAGTTAAAAGGATAGCGATAAATGTATTCAAACCAATTCTGATGGTTTCTCATACAGTAATATTCATTGATTATTCATAACTGGTTTGTTAGTAGATACGTACAACTCGATTTATTGCACAACTGCATTGATTTATATCTAAACGCAGTATCACTTTTAAAAACCAAGTAATAAAGAACATTACATAATTTATGTTTTAATTAGATCCGGTATTATGTCTAAAATTAATTTCCATTGTCCATAGAATTAAATATAAATAAATAAACAAAATATGTATAACTAAAAATTCTTTTTGAATGCAAAATATTTTTCAGTTGAACAAAATAGCATCCCAAGTCAAAGGACTTCAGATGTTAGTTCAGCTGAGGGACTTAGGATGTTTTTGCATTCAGACGAATAACACTGCTGCAATAGACAACTTGAATCACATGAGAAAACGTTGATTCGGCTATAACCGTTTATTTGATCTTAATCCCAAACAAGTAGAAACCAAAGTAGTTACCCCTCAGACATTTTATAACAACATTTTGTACTCTTTGGCCTACTTTTTGAAGTCAGTACGGCAATGCTTGTTAAGATGTTTGATTATCGTAATCTTTCATACGTAATATCACAATAATCATATCAATATGTAAATCACGACAATCGCTCAACAGTATTATAACAATGGTAGGACGCGGTGGCTCAGTGGTAGAGCGTTTAACTCTGGTGCATGGGGTGCTCACGCCAAGTGATCTTTGTGGTGGACAGACACCGTGTGCTTGGGTTTTCTCGTTGTTCTTCCATTTCCTCCCACTCTTCATTCCACCATTTCATTCATTTTCATCACCATCTCCTTTAGCCTAGCCGGCATAACCATGCGACGTAAAACTTAAAGATTTCTTTTCATTTTCAGTATTGCAACCCAACACGTTGGCGTCATTTCAGGATTTGCTATGTGTTGTGCGGAGGGAAGGAGAGACTCTTCAATGTGAGTAGAGTTTCGCGTTTTTACTTAGTATATTAAAATGTAACCAATTATTATTGACACTTTGAACATATAACGGTACTTAACAACACAAGAATGTTTCAAATTGATGATCTAAAATAGAAAAACGGCTGAATTCAGTGACGGATACAGCTCAGAGTTGGGTGCGTAACTCCCCCTTCAGTTCTGACAGTGACAAAAATGATCGAAGCTATTTATATATGTTTGAAAGTTTATAATATTTGTTGCCTTTAATAATTTATTGAAAAATTTTTGATAAATTACATTTGGTTTCAGTTGCAGATTTTTTTGTTATGCAATGTGTAAAACAATACTTCAGGTCATCAATGTCAACGTCCAATCAAGCTATAATATCTACCGGGAAAGAGATGAGTTTGAAACTACTGCAAGACCCATGGAAAATATTGTAAATCAATTTACAAATACAAGCAATCGACGAATTAGTTCTTGTATGGATCACAACTATGCGTCACTGTGTTCTGGTAATACAACGTACGAAATTCAAGACAAAAAGCAACAAAGATGCATGCTTTCTCTTATTTTACAAGAGAATAAAAAATTGTTGCAATTTCTTGTTATTTCTTTCAAAATTTTTGCTGAATAATACATATTATTCGTAATTGGAGAAAACAGTGTTCATATAAAATTGATAAACATGTTCTCCTTATATTCAACGTTTATATTCTACGACAACTTCTAACTTCAATATTAATTAAAATTTTTTGCTATATAAAACGCATTGTCTTGTGACTAATCTGTTTAGCTACTTTACTTGCAAATGCCTACAAGTTATTAATTGCTAATTTGTACTTCATGTGTAACTCTTAACTGGTGAGAGAAATGATTAATCTTTTATTATTAGTTCTTGCTATCCAAGTGCGTTTATGAATTTCAAATTAAAATGATATGCGTAAACTCATGATATACCTGTCATAGTTTGGGGTCTATCTGTAACCCACAGCTTTTACTTTCTAGAGTCCAAACTGACTTAAGTCTACAGACATATGTTATTCAAATTGATATATCTGTTTCACACAGTTGGAACTTTAAGGAGGGACAACAAGGAGCATCCCTAATAATATAAGAATGTGCGTGTGTGTGTGTTGTTATTGGTTGGAAGTATCTTAAGTTGTGCACCCTATTAATAGTTGCTCGTCCGAAAATGAGCCCTAGACGAGTTATTAGCAACTACATGTCAACTTTGCACTCGTAGACCATTCGCTTAATATTGTTGACCATACATAGCCACCAAACTTCCGAAATAGCTATATTGGACGTTGCATATAAAGCTAGTAAATACTCCGATCGCAGTTTCTCAAGATAAATACGCCTTAGTTTACAGAGTAGTGAAAAGTAATTTTTCCTATATACGCTGAAATTCATAGGTTTCAAATAGTTAAAACTGTCCTATATTTGTCATCTTTAAAGTGATGAGATAGTCATCTAGTGCCCAATTTGTTGCAAAAGCATATAATTTTGTGTTTCATGAACAATTTTGTCTTTAGAAAATTTGCTGGTTGTTATTTCTAGAGCATACTGCTGTTCCACATTATACTTTCCTGTATGTTTATGCTGAGAGAAGCGAGATAGAGAGTCCGTAACCCTAAAAGTTTTGCTGTATATATTCATTAAGTCATATTTTCTAATGTTAAATACCATACAACTCTTGTTATATTTGAGGTGACCGATGAGTTAACCTTTTCGTCTCTAGTCGCAAAATAACTCCGCTTATAAGACAAGCTTATGAGCTATATTTTGATTGCAAGATAGGTGAGTAGGATAAGCCGTGGATGCTACATGTGTGTTGTGCTTCTTGTATGTCCTTGTTGACTGGGTCATTGAAAGGAATGCGTCATATGAAATTTGCAGTGCCCGTGGTGTGAAGAGAACCATGTGACCATTCTACAGACTGTAGGACAAAAATTCCAGGAATACAGTTAAGACAAGAAAGACTGTCGTCTATCCTAGCATTGCATAGGCAATACGCTCAGTGTTTTACAGTGAAGGACTTTCTGTTCCAGTGTTACGTGACAAATGGAACTTAGAGGAAGAAGAGGAAAAAGTGGTAGATGTATGTAACGTGTTGTCAGATGATGAAGAAGGAACAGATCAACGAATCTCATTTTATCGATCAATCGGAATTAAATAGTCTGGGACGTGTCCTTGATTTGTCCCAGAGATATTGGCATCATGACTGAAAGATTGGAATCTTTTGGATAAAGACAAGGATATGTAATTTCCAGCAAAAGCAAACGGAATTTGAAGATTATTTCTCCCAATTGGACAATATAATTTACTGTAATGATGTGAACTCAATGTTGCATTCCATGGAACATGAACGCAATCCTGAGGAATGGTGACTCTTCATAGATTCTTCTAAAACTAGTATGAAAGCAGCTCTACGTCATATTGGAAATCTGTATCCATCAATTCCCACAGCCTATGCTAATAACATGAGTGAATCTTACGAAACCATCAAAACTAACATTGACTAGTATACAGTATGATAGGTACGGATGGTATATTTGTGGAAGTTTTAAAGTTATTGCGCTGTTGTTAAGACTCTAACTTAGTATCACAACGCTCTGTTGTTTCTTGTGCCTCTGGAACAGTAGGAACTCTTAAGAACACTACGTTAAAAATGACGGGAAAAGCAGGAAAATTCGTAGTTGGCGACTAGAACGTGACGCACAAACAACTAGTTTTTCAGATAAAGTTTTTTTGCCTCCGTTAACCTGGGACTCATGACAACTTTTGTTAAAGCCATGAATCGTAACGGGGAAGACTTCCAGTACCTATAGAAAAAGTTCCCTAAACTCTGCAACATAAACATAAAGGAAGATGTCTTCATTGGTCTCCAAATTCGAACATTACTGCACGATTCAGCTTTCGAACGTTTCTTGAATCAGCTGGTAATCTTTTGCCTGGAAAACTTTCTTGGTGACTATAGAGTAGGGTGGGTCGAAAAAAACGATTTCTTTCAAATATAATTTTAATAGTGCGGAAAAGTTGGACCATCTATCGAAATGTGTAAGTGTAATTTGTTTTTGAAACCGCGTAATATCTTCAGTTCGCGCATCCAGGTTAAAGTTTTACCAAATTGTCAAAAATGTACTTTTTTGGGATCACCCTGTATGGAAGATAGGTTGCTTCTGATAGTTGTAATAGAGCGCTAATCCTCAAGTAGGCATGTAACAATACACAGAATTAAAGAAAATCAACATCGGATAATATCTTCAGTTCTTGCTCTAAGGTCAAAATCTCGTGAAATTATAAAAAATCGTACTTTTTTGGAACACTCTACATAAAATAGTTTATGTTGTTATAGATTTAATATGGCAGTTATATTTTTTCCCAACCATGCGGGAATATTCAGAAAAAAGAAAATAGAAATTGGATAGTATCTTCAGTTCGTGTATTGGAACTTAAAAATCGAAAATTTTACGAAAGGAATCGTTTTCTATGTTTTCGATCTGAGCGTGCAGCTCTTCGCTCATTTCTGATCTTAGAAATTACCCAGAACCACCACGAGGAGGTGGCTGCACTTCGAGTTCCACCCACACCCTTCCCAACCACCCTACCATTGTAGAAGTTTCAAATTTATTTCTTTTGTATTTCGGGCATAACTTTAAAATCAGACTTCTTACTAAAATCTGGCATTATAGAGCGTGACAAAAGTGTGGTCCGAATAAAACCATTTCTGTTTCCGAATAAAACCACACATTTTTGTAGCAGCCTCTGTTACAAGTTTAACACATCTTTCTACTGACTGCGTGTGACATGGAAATTTTAGGTAGTCAAACTCTGGTAATACTCTTATCTTTAGAAACGACAAAATATTCGCTGTTCTTACATGGGTCATTATTGGTGGTGACGAAAGTTTACACGTTGACCAATATATCAATTCGATATAGTCAGTTGCTTCAAAATTGAGATAAGGTGGTAAAAAATTTCTCACACTTTTACCTGATGGTGGTTGATTCCTCGATTTCAACAATCTTCTGAAAGCTAATTCTCTTATGTGTTTCCGTTCATCCATCGCCATGGCAAAATAAGGTTTTCATTGTGCGCAAAAAAAAAAAAAAAAAAAAAACCGTTTCGCTGTATTACAGGATCGATCATTTCTAGTAAACTTTCCGGTAGATATCGTGATGTCTGAATCAATTTAAACACATGTTTTGCACTATCTTTTACAGCGGAATTTTGTTTAATAGCTGGTGCATATGATTTTACAATGTAAGTCACCAATGTCTTCAGTTCAAATGAAGGATCTTCTGTCGAAATATATAACCTTAAAATACGATACCCTATAGTAAGCCACCTTGAATGACTTATTGGGCCTGGATCCTTTACTGCAAGATCACTTGGACACTCGCCGCTGTTTATAGCTCTAACAATATCAAGAAAATATATTTTTTTTGCTCAGGTCATTTTCGTTTACGGAGATATCTTCGGTCTGAATACTCTCAAAACCAACAACAGGGAGCTGCTCACAGTGTTTCAATTGTTTGAAGATAGTTCCAGAAAATGATTTGGGCCTGAAGTGTCACCATCTAGGCACTCGAAAAGATGTCTGAAAGGTACCTCATTAAAATGTAATGAACAAATGAACCACTAGAGTGGTCTTCCAAGTTTGACCTCAATATTATGAATAATCCCACTTTTCCATCCAGTATTAACCATTGTCCCATCACAGCCGATAGCAACAAGATCATTTATGTCCACGTCTTTGTCAGTTAAATAAGAATGTGTACTCTCCGATATATCCTTTGCAGATCCAGTTCTAGGCGTTATATGACCAATGAACTGATTTCTGAAGAAAAAAATATACATTTTACAAATGGATATATGAAACACTGTGGGATTTCTCTTTTTCGTTAAGAATGCATTCGATATCTTTTTGTGTGCCTGTTGCTACATGCTTGAAGAAAATCAAAGCCCTATTAAAGCTATAACAACATAAAACTATTTTATACAGGGTGTTCCAAAAAAGTACGATTTTTTACAATTTCACGAGATTTTGATCTTAGAGCAAGAACTAGATATTATCCGATGTTGATTTTCTTTTCTTCTGTGTATTGTTACATGCCTACTTGAGAATTAGCGCTCTATTACAACTATCAGAAGCAACCTGTTTTCTATACAGGTGTTCCAAAAAAGTACGATTTTTGACAATTTGGTACAGCTTTAACCTGGATGCGCGAACTGAAGATATTACGCGATTTCAAAAAACAATTACACTTAAACGTTTCGATAGATGGTCCAACTTTTCCGCACTATTAGAATTCGATTTGAAAGAAATCGTTTTTTTCGACCCACCCTACTATAGAGCCAAAAACTATCAAGTTTTTGTAAGAGAACTACTAGAAAATGGGATGCCGCATGTCTCTCAACCTCAACATCAATTTCTTACACTCTCACTTGGACTTCTTTCCTAGTAATATTAGAGAGTTGGAAACCATGGAAAGTCGTTATAAGGGCACAAGAAGCTCCAGGATGCTGACGGATTATTGCTGGTACATAAAAGAGACTAATGCAACATACCGCAGAAGTTCAGAAAAAAATGCATTTTAGGTGACTACACATAATATATAATACGCTATATCACAATGCAATAAGATCTTTACGATGTGGATTGAAGTGTTTTACTCAAGATTCCAAGATACGAACATCTCCCAGATCATAAATAGATATAATTCAAACCCTTTCCAAGTCCAATTTTCAGAAACATTCTACCTTAGTAGTACCTATCGTCACAAATCCTATATACTGTCTCAATTCAAGTTTCTAGGTTAAGCAAATTTGATTAGTCAGTCAGAACTTATTCTTTCATATATACAAAAATGTACTTCCCTCAAGCTACGCCACTGAACAATATCACTGCTTTGATCATTAGGAATAATAAACCTAATGATACTGCACTACATCAAGAAATGCAGTAGCATGTGTTGTGACTACTACCTATTAATTAATACAGAGGCACAGAATATCTAGACATAAGAAAGATTCTTGGTGAATAAGCATATCTAAACAAAGTGAATCCACAAACAGCATATTCCTCGAATCTTCTCTTCTGGATATCTACCCATAAGGCTTAATTCAAATCTCCATCTTGGTCGTCGTTTCTTCTTCTCTCTTTTCTCTTTGAACTTTACTCATGCAGTCATTCTCCTAATATCAATATTTATTCCCTGACAGAAACCAAAAGGTCTTCTTCTTCTTCCCCCCTTTATGCCTCGTTGCTAGTCCACTAATGCCTTCGAGTTCTTCTCCAGCAACAGGTTTGAAAACGCCACCGCGCGGGCGGGCCGAAATATAGAAGAACGTGACGTACGGAAAATATGGTTTTTTTTTTACTTTTTTCTGTCTTAAAAGAGGACTCTGAATATTTTTTGTTTGCTCTGCTTATATTTGTATACTTAAAAAAAAAGTCTCCATTATTTACATTTTGGTTTTGGGTTATAATAATCTCCTTACTTCATCCATCTTCTTATCTTTCTTTATTCTCTGTTTACTTCTTATTTTCTAGTCAATCTCTCTCTCTTAGATAAGATTCTTCCCCCTTTTCTCTTCTTTTCAGCTTGTTAGCGTGTTCTCTGATGTTTGAACCGTAAGACTAGATGATTTCCAAGGAATGTCAAGATTTTGCATATTATTTTTTTCTGTTTTACACAAATTTGTAAAGTACACAAACCACAATGTACACAAAAGATTTTTTTTTTCGGATGAAGGAGAGGAGAAGTATATGCTTAACTTTCTTTATAAGATAATGTTGGGTTCGTTCTCCCAGTAATGTGAACATTGCTCTAATATTAATATATATTAATATAGAGTAGTTTTTTATATTAGTGCCAAGCATCATACGAAAGTTATAATACCGTCATTGATAAATCATTGCTATAAATTGGAAAGAACTCATATACTGCGATTTTTAGCTACCTTCTTCGTCTTTACGTAGTAGTAAATTGTATAAGTACTTCTGCCAGCTGTGCCATTCTTCTCTCATTGTTTTTACGTTCTACGTCACAATTCTATCACATTCCTCAAAATATTTTTTTTCAAGGAACTATTTTCTTGATTTCTTCAATAATGTTTTTCTCCTATAATTCATAACGTTTTGGCATTGATTTACCATGGTCTACACAAGTTTACGCTCATATTTTGAACGCCTGGAGTCATTTTTCATCGTTTAGCCATTTTGTCTATGTTTTTCCACCATAGATTTAAGAACTTCACAATAAATTTATTATTTGCGGGGGCGGGTAAGAGACGAGGTGGCTCAGCGGAAACAGTGCGGTATAGTATAGCAGTCTGAGGGGTTGTGAGATAAACCCCATCGCGAGTTTGAGTTCGTCTGAATAACATGGATATTTTAAAATGAAGACCACAGGGAGAAAAAAGGAGGTAAGTCAAGAAATGTTCGAAAATGTGTTAACAGCAGAATTATATGGCCTGAAAGGTGTATTTTGCATGGACTAAATCTCACAGTAAGAAGAAGGTTAATAACTAAGAAATTTAATGCTAAAGATTAGAATATAAACCAGTGAAAAACAGGGCAATTAAGTAAAATTATAAAAAAATTGACTTGCCTACTTTTTCCCCTGATGTCTTCAAATATACTTCGGTATTTCTGTGTTCGTCTCTCTATTGAGACTAGTAGAGATTTTACAGTGTTAGAAAAAATCCAGTAAGTTTAAAAACCACGATACAGTACTGTCGTGTAGCAGGGTCGTAACTTGTGGGGGGCAGGGGGGCAACTTCTCCCCAGGGAAGCTCTTCGCCGTTCTAGGGGGGCCCAATTTAAGAAAACATTTCTTACTCCATATACGATATGTACATGAAATTATAAATGACGCATTAAACAGGTTCACCACATTACATAAACAAAACAGCACACAAAAGGTAAATAAAACAAAATTGAGTCTTGGGCCCATTTCAGTAAAAAAATGTCTACTATTAGGAGACCTATAAATAATATTTATTCCTATGGCTTTGCGATTTGTGAATATTGTCCCATTAATTAATTTTTTCATGTATGGAACGGTTCCAGGAACGTAACTAACAGCCCCTCAGACCTTGCGATGCGGGAGGGCCCATAAAGAATAAGAGAAAGAGGGAAAGAGGAGGACCAAAAATTAGAAAAACGACTTTTTCTAGGGAGCCCAAATACACGTATTAATGCTTGCTCCTGCCCCAGAAAAAATCTAAGTTACGGCGCTGGCGTGTAGTGTGAGGGTCTCTATTTCGACCTCAAGCCCATGACTGTGCGGTAAATCATCTAGGCTTTCCTGAGGTTTTGCCGTTTTCTTCCACATTATTTTCACAAACTCTATGATGATAGTTCATTTTTATTAGTAATTTCTCTTCTTTAGCTTAAGGAATATACCCAGCATCTCCACCATCTTGCTATACTGTACTGTGGGGTCACAACCACAGTTAATTGTCTCAATTATCAGCTCTTATTAAATGAACGTGGGGATAGCACTTCACATGGCAAGAGAGAAAGTACGTGGGGATCTGAGCAATACAGCGCTTGAGTAATTGGGGATGACTGAAATGAAACGCATGTCTTCTAATAGAAAATATCACAGAGACGCAAAGGGTAGGGAAGGAAAGGGTTTTACTGTACCTCAGCCATTTCGATGTGATGAGCCTCTTTAAATATCGGGTGAAGCCTTATCCTCCAATCTGTTGAGTGTTTTCGTCTGGTATCGATCCCGGACCTCACGTTCGAGAGTGAAGAACCTCTCAACCTCAGGGAAACAGCTCCCAGATGTCCTGGCCTCTTCGAAATGACACCTCTGTCATGCAATGGATGGTGAGGGCCCAGGAGTCCCAACCGTCCCCCAATTGCTGTTAAGACGACTCTCTTGAATAGCAGTCCAAAGTGTGTTTCTGGCGGCCTCTGTCACATTTCTCACACCGAGGGTCCCGTGTCCCCTGGTTTTGTTCTATTTCCCTGCTTTCGCTTCTTCCTGGTGCTCCGCACGTGGGTGACTAGCTCATCAAAATTATTCTTGGTCAATAGGGAAGTTTGTTAATTGCTGAAACGGCGTGGCTGAGTTTGTTTTGATTAAGTTACAGAAACTAGGAAGAGAATGGTAAGCATGAATTTGTATTGGGGTGAGGTGACAACATAGGGAAGTCTCTTCTTTATTATCAAATAATTACAATTTCTTGTTTGAAGAATACCAACAACATACAGGAAGAATTCAAGATAGGCGCTAAGCCTGATATCCTCTACAATAGTTCATTTTTATTGGTAATTTCTCTTCTTCAGCCTAAGGAATATATCCACGGTAAGGAATCTAACAAATCTGATTCTTCATTTTAGAAATATTTGTTGAATGTTTTTTATTAATTCTTTATTTTAGTTGAAATTCAAACTCCTTTGTTAAAATGGGCAAGTTTCAGCCAAGACTCTTTTAACAATTAATACTTGTCATTAAACAAAAATTGAAAGAAAAACAAAGAATAATAATAATAATAATACTTAAGGTTCCAAAAACGAAAGTCATCCTAAATCTACGATATGCTTGAAACAAGTGAGATACAAGAATTTATTACAAAAATGAGATCTAAATCTTGCAAGATTCTGGTACATAACATACCTGTATTTATTACCGCACAATAAATATAGGTTAATATTCAAAGTATAACCTCTCGAGTTGGACTCTCTGCACTCATCTTCTTGACAATTCCTCTATTCCACATCGATACCAAGTCTTGTCCTCAGAGGCAAAGAAGCCAGTCACTGTTGTATTCATCTTCTGCCAGTTGATGAAAGCCAGTCAAGATTGCAGGAAGTGCTTCATGTACCGAAAAAGATAGTAATTCGAAAAGACAAGGCCAGGACTATATGTCGCATGGCATCAGTTTAATGTGATCAAATCCCAGCAATTTTGTTATTTTATGATTTTCGAGCAGAGTGTGGTTGTGCATTATCCTATTGCAGTAGGAGATCTTTAAGGTTCACAAATGCAGCATAGTTTTGGCGTAGTGCAGCATCCATCCACTTCAACTGTTCGGAATGAAATTCGGCATTCTGTTACGACTGTTAGGTAGAGTATTGCTCACGAGAATTCTTTTTGTAGAAATCTTGTCTCGTCTCGATTCTCGAAGGGCCGTTTCTCGTCTCGTCTCGAAAATTTCCCTTCTTGTCACAAAAGTTTCTCGTCTCGTCCCGTAAATGTATGTCCTTGACTTGTTGAAGCAGTGCAAACAGAAATACTGGTACATTATATAAGGTTGTCGGAAAGTTAGTGAGCTTTTGGAGACCAACATTGAGAATACATTTATTGAGATTCAAAAATTAACTTTCAGAGTCCACATCTGCACATTTCGTTTCATTTTTCTGGCAACGCCACATTCCGTTGCTATAGTCAAAATATTGTGATATGTGGTTTACACAGGCCTCTTTTAGAACTAATTTAACACCATTTACAGAGTTCTGTAGGAACGAAAACAAATAATACTCTGACGGTGCAAGGTCCTGACTATATGGTGGTTGCATTAAATCTCACAGCTAAGTTCTCGCAATTTCTAACGATATACGGTATGTGGTATAGTGTTACCAACATGATGTACGACACAATCTCTGTCAATCGGTTCCAGTCACTTCTCTTTTTAATTTCTAAATGCACTCGCTGTACTTATCGACAGTACAGATTCAAGTCTATTGTTCGTCACGGCAGTAGCAGCTCTTGATGCACGATTCCCTTGCAATTCCACCAAGAATACCTCACAAGAACTCTTGTCGTCAGTGTGAGCTATGACACAAACAATGGAGCTTCTCCTTGCTTTGACCACGATATTTTTCGCACATTTGTTGTCATACGTTATCTACGTTTAATCACTCACAATTAAGCACTTAAAGTGGTTTTAGTTCTTTATGTTTCAGTAGAACCTTGCGGATACAAATTCGATCAAGTAAATGTTTTAGAATTAGATCATATGGCACTCAAACGTCGAACTTTTTCTTGTAGCCAGTTTTCTCTTAATTGTTTAATATTGTTTGTTGATTAATGTTTAGATCATTGGCTATGTCGTGACTGCTTATATGCCTTTCTTGCTCGAATTTTGAGAGAATAACATTTTTGCCGTTATTGCTCGCCAACTGCGAGAAACATCTTGCACATTGACATTTCCAGAACGAAAGCCACTAAACCATCATTTGGCTATTGGTTTTGATAATATATCTTGCTCATAAATAGCACAAATTTCTTCATGGGTCTGCGCAGCATTGATCGAAATAGCTTCAAAATTTGAGGTCGCTTGGGGCACCATTTAATACTATTTAATTCAGCTACTAATATTTCTCGTAGATTACTTCGGTCTAATGTGCAACCATTTTAGGGGTGAGATTAAAAAAAAACTCGGAAGACGAAAAATAAAGACCACCCTGTAAATATATGAGTGGCCCAGTTCCAAAACGGCTCTTGTTCATTTACAGAAAGTTCCAGAAAACTTAGAAAAATAATCTGCCTGCTTTGTAGTTGTACAAAATATTTCAGGGTGTTCATGTGTAAAACTTGAACATTCCCAAATATTTCCACTCTTACAAAAGGAATCGATCATCCCTTTTTTCGGTGTACACGAAAATATACTATACAATAACCCGGTGGGAAGTGGGAATACAATACCCCGGTACATCAACTATTTATTGATTTATTGATTTTGAAAGGCCTATGACTCGGTTAGGAGAGAAATATTGTTCAACATTCTTACAGAATTTGGAATGCTCGAGAAAGTTAATTACATTAATTAAAATCTGTTTAAATAAATCTCAAAGCAAAGTCCGGGTAGGAAAAATTTTGACCACGAGCTTTCACGTCGAGAATGACCTGAAACAACATACGATGTCGCCATTATTATTCAAATTTGTCCTGGAATACGCTATAGGGAAAATCAAAGATACCAACCAAGCCCTGGAGTTGAACGGTGTTCACCAGGTTATGGCGTATGCTGATGATGTAAATTTAATAAGGGATGATGAGAGAACAACAGAAAGAAATGCAGAGGTCTTATTAAATGCTTGTAGGGATATGGGTTTAGAAGTAAATGCAGAGAAAACTAAGTACATGGTACTTCGTCCAGATCGTAATACTGCAAATTATGGATGCTTTCAAATATCGAATAATACTTTTGATAAACTGGATACTTTCAAATATCTAGGATCAATATTAACAGACGAAAACCATATTCTCGAAGAAATTAAATGTCGACTAAAAGCAGGGAATTCGTGTTATTATTCATCTTAAAATCTTTTGTCGTCGCGAATTCTGTCGATGAATTTGAAGCTTAAAATGTATAAAACGGTAATTATGCCTGTTGTTCTGTATGGTTTAGAAACAAGGTCACTTACTCTGAAGGAAGAACGTAGACTGAAAGTATTTGAGAACAAGATACTGAGACGAATATTCGGACCCAAGAGGAACGGGAATGGGGAATGGCGGAAACTTCATAACTAGGGACTACATAATTTATAGGGTTTACCGGACATCAAATCTAGGAGGCTCAGGTGGGCAGGTCATGTAGCCAGAATGGAAGAAAGTAGGAACGCTTTCAAATTTTTAACTGGAAGACCAATCGGAAAACGACCATTAGGAAGACTAGGCGCAGATGGACGGACTATATTCAAACGGATCTCGCAGAAATAGGAATACAAAGTAGAAACTGGATCCAGTTGACTAAGGATAGAAGTCAGTTTAGAGCTTTTGTGAACGCGGCATTGAACCTCTTGGTTCCACAGGCCAGAGAGTTAGTTAGTACCCCAAAATATGCTACAATGAGCGTTTCAAAGCACTATTTTTAAAGTTTTGACACTGATGGTCATAAAATTGTCAAAAACTGTGAGAAAATAAGTTTTTTCAGTTTTAATTTTTTGGACAATGTACAATCACTTTCAGACCCTGAAAAAATATGCACCTTGGGGTTTTGTATCAATTTTGAATAAAAAGAACAGCACCACCACTCTCAAAAATCCTTAAATAAACAATTTGATTGAGGGATGTCGCTGATTTGTTTACTCGAAATGTTATTTATTTGTTAATTAATTTATTTATTTCAATAGATGACTACTGCAGGTAAACATAACTATTTACTACAGTAAAATAAACATACAACTTTTATTTTATGATTTTTCAAAAATAGTATTGACTGATTAATCACTGATTCTGGCAGTTAAAGAATTTGCTACTTTTTAAAATTTAGTGAAGGATATTCTGGATATATCAATATTTGAATCAACCACAAAAGGTTTGTTGTAGATTTCACACATGCTCCAAATAGGTGAGTTTTTCATCGTATTATTTTTAATGTTCTACAGTGAATTAACCCAACTTTGGAGGTCTTCTTATGCTGGGAACTTTAAATTTCATAAGTTCAAGCAATTGCGACATCTGGATTCTGTTATTTAAAATTTTATAAGGAAGAAAGAGTAATCGAATTTTTCTTCTGCTATCGAGAAATACAATGTTCAGTTGTTTAATTAATCATTGATTATGTTTCAAATTTAGGATATATGCTTGTTTCCTTGAAAACTAAGTACTTTTCGAATTTTTATGTTTCAAATTTAGGATATATGTCTGTTTCCTTGAAAACTAAGTACTTTTTTAAATTTTGATTGTATCATTTCTACCTAGTATTTTACAGCTATATTTTTACTTGCAGGATTCCAGATTTCGGCAGCGAATTCTAGTTTCGATTTAACGATTGCGTTATATATCGTTTTATTGTGTCTTGTTTCTTGAAATCCCTTCCAGTTCTTATTGTATACCCCAGGTTTCTATAAGCTTCGCTCATAACTTTTTAACGTGGTTGAAAAGTGTTAATTTTGTTCAAAGGTGACCCCGAAATCTTTAAACTCTCGATCCTTTTAATATTTACGTTACCAATGCAACAGTTATATTTTAGAAATATGTTCTTACCTGAGTATGACGTTATAAAACATTTATTTAGGCTACATTAGGGTTCAGATCATTGAATTGACACCATTTGCAAATAGCATTTATATCATATTGTAGACAAGCCGAGTCATTGACATTACTAATACATCTTCCCAATTTTAGGTCATCTGCTTAAAGTAGGCTGAACAAATTTTGCAGGCTATTGCGAATATAATTAATTAAAATTAAAAAAATAAAAGTAAGCCAAGGTTTGAGCCCCGACGGACCTCTGAGAGTACTGAGCAAGGGCGCCCATGTTGTGGTTTTCAGGGGGACAAGTATAAGTGACATTTCAAATGTAGTCTCAAATTTTGCGGTAACTATTCTTTAAAAAATCTATTGGGTGTTCGATCTACTGAAGCACAATTTCCTCTAGAGGGGGCGATCTCCCCACCTTGCCCCCTGATGGGCACCCATGGTATTGAGTAATCGTGAGTTTATATACCTCGGTACGATACCGTTTAGCGACGATCTTTAAGATATGAAGAAAATAAATCCATTTGGTTTAATATTCTTACGTGCAACCTATTGGAAATGATGTTCTAAACAATATACTAAAAATCCCCTGAAATCCCACCTAACCTTCGCCGCCATATTGGAAAATAGCCGCCGGAAGTGCCAAATGAACAACACCCAGATAAAAATAGCTATATATTCACTACGGTTGAACATAAAGAGATAAACTTAGTGTCGCTTCATATAACATACATAACACAATATTTTTTATTGAGAAACAATTTTTCCTTAAACGCATACTTTTAGAAATATTTAGCTCTAAATTCTAAAACTCCGAAATTTAACGTCAAACTGATTTACAATTTTATTAATATTAGGAAATAAATATTAACAAGTTAAAATTTGACATACATGTTGGTAAAAATTATTTAAATGACATACTAAAATCCCACAATTGCATTGAATTATTTTCATAGAATTCAAATGAAATGCAAATAACAAACGAAATCATAAAAATATTTACAGTGAAATAAAGCAAAAATCAATTCAATATATCCTTTCGGACGCCACAACATTAGCTTAGGTTACATGACTAACGAATTCGTTTAAATTGCATTGAAAATCATAAACCGGAATACAGTCTTGTGCGTTACTTATGTCTATAGTTCTTTGTTTTCTATTTTGAGAATTTGCGATATCTATGGAATTTCTATGAAATTCACTTCGAGGGAAATTAGATCTAATGATTGCATGGTTTCTACGTGTAGTACGATTGCTATTACTGTTGCCACTGGGATTAGGTTCGGTTGCTATTACTATTACTGTTACTACTAAGATTAGGTTCAGTTACATTATCGGTACACGTGAATTTAACATTACCTTTTACATTGAAATCACGCTTCAATCTCACATGGAAATTTCGAACTTGGTTTCGATTAAGGTTAGTTTGGTTCAAGTTAGTACTGTATTTCACCATTGATAAATTTTCAAAATTTTGCAATGTCATACATAGATTACTGAAGTCAAGACACTGCACCACATTCGGTAAAATCACCATCGGATTGTTCACCACTATCACCTTGGTCTTTTCGTTAAATGAACAATTCAACAGGTCCCACTCAATCGACCACTCACTACAAACATTGGTGGGAACGCATGTTCTCTTTCTCAATTTCACGAATATTGGAATCAACTTTCTTCTTGCTACATGAACCAATGTCGCGTACATATCATTGGACGGTCCTATTACCATTATTTCATCTTCAGGATCAATATCATGATGAATATATTGTGAATACAAGCAGTCAATAGCATTCACTAGACGAAGATGACCATAACTTTTCGCACATTGATGCATACCAAAATCTTCATTACACGCAGTATCAGTAAGGCAATCAAAAACATTAGAATGAAGAGAGAAGTTGGGATAATCTGATCCAACCAATACCGCAGTATGTTTTAGCGAATACTCAGTAAATTTCACCAATGCAAACTCAGGATCTGCATTTTCTGTTATTTCTATGGAAGGTTCAGGTTCACTTGGAGCATCCATGTTAATCGGTGATGACATTTTTTTCAGTGAACCCACGTAGTAGTTGTTTCATTTGTTCACCAAAATCTTGCATTTGTTGATTCATATCTTGCCTCAGGTGTTTAATGAGATCGGCTAGGTCAGATAACTTCATCTCCCTATTACCATTTGATTCAGTTGCGTCTTCAATATCAGGACGACTAATTTTTTTGTTGATATTTCCGAAAATTTTACTGCTACTCCCTAATAAAGTATACTCCGTTTTGATGTCTTTAGCAAAATCACTACGTAGCCTTAAAGTCAATCTGCAATCCTGGAGTTAATTATCTAGGAGATTGTTTACTTAACTTCACACAAATCTCCTAAACTCCTGAGGCGGTAAACCACCAAATTATATAAGACAAAATCACAGTTCATATATAATTATATAACTCAAAGGCTCTCAGTTTGTATATTTATATAACTAAGGCTACTGATATATCAAAATCCATTTTACACACTGCATCAAGATATTACCTTTTTATTGTAGTACGTAACAAGTTAAACATATACACTCTTTAAAAATTGTACATATAGAGTTCACGAGATGGATCTTCAGTTATGCATTCTTTATTTTTCGTCGCTATGACAACTAAACTCACATCGTCGAATCACTATTATAACAAAATATAATCGCATAACAACCAGAAAATAAATTACATCTATTTCTCTTGTCATATTCTTCTTCTTCCTTTCTTAAAGAGCTTGTGCATAATTTAAAAGTACATTTTGCCCACAAATACAAATAAAGATATAATAAAGATATTAAAATACAAGTATCGTTGTAATTGGTCTGATATGTACAGAATATATTCTGTGTTTAAGAGTATTTCTGCACAATTGATTCTTTAAGTTAGAACTTTTGCCCAGAAAGAAAATGCCCGTTCATAGTATTTATAGGAACAGAGAAATTTTAAAAGATATGGTTTCGCGAGCCGCCTAAATGTAGTCTTGATGACAATGGAAATAAATATATTATTTACTTCAAAAATTACACAACACTAAATTTTTTCAATATTTTGAATGAAGAAATTATAATAAACTTTCCTTTGTTGCCTGCACAAGTCGCTTAAAATACAGATGTGGTAACAAGTGTTTCTCAAAGCCCAACTATAAACCATCTCAGCTGAAAATCGTCTTAACATTTACAAAGAGCAACGTGGGAATCTGAATAGGAACGTCTATAGATTTTACTATTCCCGGAGTGCTGGCAAAACAATTTTCTGTAGCTGCTGCACTTGGTATTATCGGAGAAACTCTGGAGAAGAGTTTTATTGATCTCGGAGTTGGAGAGAGAGAGAGAGAGAGAGAGAGAGAGAGAGAGAATGATGGTTTTAGAGCAACAGAAAAGGAGGCGGGGTAGACGTGAAGACTTGTCACAACTTGACCACTACTGAATGCTGGTGCCCGTGTGATGCCTGTCTGGTAGGTCAACAGCACCCGCGGGGCGCAAGCGATGGAAAGTTTTTGCTTCAGATGATGCTGGTCAACCAAGAGGCCATTCAGAAACCTTCTCTCTCTCTGTCTATGTATGTATGTATTTGTGGGAGGTCTGTCTTTATCTCAACTATCAGAGAGTAGCCCAGTTTGCCTACATCTAATTGAGAGTGCCCATTTATTGAATTAGGAATTTTTTTTCTTGTTGTTGTTTCAAAGTTTGCAAACATGGTTAAACCAATCACTCAAAAAGGATACTTCTAAAACATGTCAATAATTTTCAAAAATTTTCCTCCTATAAATAAAGACCATCTTTGTATTTAATTTTAAAATATTATCAAAACAAGACAACATTAATATGGCATTTCAACTATTTTCTATATAAACTTATTATCTTTTAGATTACAGGAATGGTGAATAAAGTGCAATCGTTTATATCTACATTACAGTACTTTTAAGTCTAATCAAAAATAAAACAAAGAAAAAGATATTCAAATTCTACCGAATAATCTCATACATAAAAATCAGCATACATAAAAATTTGTAATCTATTTTGTAAATACCAAGGTCACATCCTTATACTGAACGAATTTCGAAGAGATATATGTTTGTTGTAATTTTTCTGTTTTATTTCATGTGAATTGAGATCCACCCATAGAAACCTTCCTCATTTTCGATCCCTAAATCCCGATACATTTTTCTTTTGTAATGATATACAGGATTAAAGTTCATGAAGTTGTCTTTGGAAGCACAGAAGATCCAGTGACGCTGATTTCAACTTTTAAAAAGGTATCTTCGGTATAAAAACAATACTATCTTAAGTTGGAGCACTGTGTTTAAAATTCTAAATTTATTAAAATATTAACACTTGACATTTTTTTATAACTTGAGTTAAGCCTGAATACTGGGGACTGAACAAAATTGGGTAAAACGAGAAACATAATATACATGAAAATTCACCTTTGCTTATTAAATACCTGTAATATAATTCTCAGCATGAACAAGAAATAAATTAACTATATCTATAACTTGAGCAACACTACTGTTTATCATTGCAAAAACAAATGAAGGTTACTGGATTCTAATATGCATCTTATTAATCTAGTCGAGATTACAACATAGTACTTTCTCAAGTTTTACCTGTATCTTTCTCATCTTTTTCTAGGATTACTCAGAAGTATCTTGCTGAAAAACTCTTCTCAAGCGGTAATTTATAAATTTTATGGGAGTTTTCTATTGCGGAAAATTCCTCGTGAATAAAAGTTCAATACTTTTTTTTTAAAAAAAATTGACATTTAAGTAGAATTCTATTTTAACAAACCATTTATAGTCTTGAAAAATAAAGTTTAGAATTGCCAAGTTTCTATGTATCTTTACTGGTCTTATATATGTACATTTTTATTAACTTTATGTTAAAAAATTCTACTTTCTGAATATCTAACTTTTTAGGTTTTAAACGCTCCAGATCTAATCCTGGAAACATCAAGAAGGAATATACTGATCTTCTACATTGATTTCAACTTGAACACAGTACGAAAACAAGAAATTTTATTCCGACCGATTGTCAGTGCAATGAAATCACCTACTTCGTATATGTACTTGTAAAAATATCTTGACTACGCTACTAGGTTTATTGGTAAGCAACACAATAAGCCATGTTTAAATTTCTGCAGAATAGGGTACGAAACCCGATTCTATAGTGACTAATGACAAGGATCTTTTGGATCTGTTTTGATGAGTGCTCTTTATTTAGAAAAGCGAATCTCTTCAAGAGACATTATCCATTCAATCTTGTAGCAAAAGTTTAAACATAGTATTTCAAACCTGTTTGAAGTGGGTACGGCGACTCAGTGGTAGAGCGCTTACACCTGGTGCATGGGGTTTCTGGTTCGATCCGCCGCCAAGTAAGCTTGGGGTAGACAACATCATGTCCGTAGATTTTCTCGGGAAATTAATCATTGTTTCTCTTAGTCTAAACAGCATAAACGTTGGACGTTGAACTGGAAGATTTCTAAAACTGTTTCAATTAGTGTTGACGTTTAAATGTTAAAAAAAAATGAACATGAGTGAACATAGTGTTGCTATGGGTTCACCTGCTATAGCCAATTTTAATAAGAAGTTTCGGAAATAAAAGATGTTGCAAACAGTTGAACTGAAACCCAAACTTTAATTTCGATATGTAGAAGATAAACTATAGTTGAGATACATAGAAGAGATGAATTAACTGAGTTTCAAATCAATCTATATTTAGCATTGAATTTGAAATAAAAATTAAAGATACAATTCCTAGATATATTAATTTTGAGATAAAGCTTCAGATAATAGGATGCAGTGTATATTGAAAACCAAGCCATGATGTAACGTCCTGGGCGAGATAACACCATTTATAAATGTAACGTATATATAGGAACCACCATTTAAAATATAACGATCAATTTATATTATGCATATATTTTTATGTTACATTTCAGTCCACAGTCCGTGTAAGTTTTAAAAAATGTCAAAAATGATCCAATCACATTAAATCAGACACGACAACTTATATCACTATTACCTTTATTCTTCAAACTCCATTAATTATACTTTTCTTTTTTCGGTTGTCATAGAAACCTTTTAAACAAGCAATTATCTGTTGTTATGATAACTATAAATGCAGATTACACCTATCAAATCAACATATACTTTAACTATTGAGATTAAAACTTATTTCTTTCTATTTAAAATCAACAACTATACATTCATTTCTTTTTCTTCTTCTACATGACAGATTGTGTACTTTTATGCACCGTTGCCCAAAGCCAAGATATAAAAATAGAAGCAATTACAAAATAGATATACAATATCGTTGTATAAATGGCTTCTAACGAGAACTTCTTAAATTAGTTACAATTTAAGAAAGAATTTTGGACCGTTACATAATTTTACGAATAAGGTTACATTACTTTTCGAATAGCCCTAGGAAATATATAAATTACAATACATATATTTTAATTTCATTTTATTTCATTCTTATATTCATTTAATAATTAATTTCATTTTAATTGTATAAAATTATCAACGAAGAGGACTAATTCATAAAAAAGATCAATTTATTAATTATTTAGATCCTAAATTAGATTCTTCAAATCAATATTATGGGAGCTCACTAACAAATCAACTCAGTATATGCTGACATATTATATAACTAATTTCTTCCATTTGGTCATAATTATCATAGCTTTGATAAACAATATTTGTATCGATACATAGTTGTAAATAGCATAGAATTCAGAAGAAGTATGAATTACCAAGAAATTATAACAACACACTAAATGAAATAAATAATCAATATCATAACAAGAAATAATACAAGTAAAGAAAATATTATATTAAGAATCAGCAAAGTTTATGTGGGTTAGAATACCGTATAACATGTCTTATTTATTCAAGCATATATATCATAACTTTTAGTAAACGATATTCATATTCGTATCACAACGTGCTGAAATCTAGTATCCATCATTTTTATTATCTGTATAGAATTCAAACAAAGTACGAATGACAAATGAAATTATAATTGTATTCAAAGTGAAAATAAAAAAAACTAATTGAATATGTTTTGTCGGACGCCACAACATTAGCTTAAGTTATATTGCCAAAGAGTTCGATTAGGTTGCATTGAATTACACAATCATGAATACAGTACGGCGTATCCTTTACTTCAATAGTACTTTGGTTTTCATTTCGAGAATTTCTGCCATCTAGGTAACTATTACGAAATCCAATTCGATGAAAATTAGATCTATTGTTTGACTGATTCGTAAATGTTGTAATATTTCTGTTGCTTCTGAAATTGGGTTCGGTTACATTACCGGTAAAATTGATAGTGCACTGCTCCGTATTCGTGTCCGATAAGTGTTCCTCATCAATCCAGTGGAATGAATTACTTCTGAAATTAGGTTCGGTTACATTACCGGTATAATTGATAATGCACTTCTCCGTATTCGTGTCCTATAAGTGTTCTTCATCAATCCAACGAAATGAATTTTGGTAAGATCCTGGGTCACGTTATTTAGAAGGGGCTTCTTCATTATTTTCCTCATCGTTCTCCCGGTCTTCCTCCGAATGAATGTCTAACGCTGCTTCAATTAATGATTCAGTCGAACTAAACGGCAATCCTGTTTGTTTCATTTTCTGACGAAAAGCCATTTTAATTCTTGATGGATCCACTCCTATTTGGAGATCAACCACAGCGGGTTGTGTTCATCAGGCCTTACATCTCTTCATCCGTTACTTCTCGAAGTTGATGACTGGAAAAAGTAGGCACGGCTGGATTTTCTACAGGACGTTCTAGACATGCTACATGACTTGGAGGCTCAATAGATGGACATTCTTTATTTGTATTTGTATTTGTATTTGTACCCTCAACAGAGTATAAAACTCCAGTTACAGAAGGTTAACATTAGTGTCTATGTCCAGTTAACCAGTAAGAGTAATGATGATAAATAAGTTTAAATACATACATAAATAAATACATAATAACACGACAAGACAAATAAAATACATTAAGTGTACAAATAAGCCATGAATCATAGTATTTCGTAAACTTGGTTCCTGAAGTGACGCTCTTTGTTGCTGAATATATCCAAAAACACATTCTCTTTACTTATTGCATTGTAAGCAGCACTAATTCTCCAAGTAGGTGACATATACAGTATATTTGTAATGGCTTTCCGGCAAAAGAATATGTTATTATGTTTTGCACGAGTTTTGAGGGACGGGGCTTGAATAAATAGATTTTGTAATAGCGCTGGACAGTCAATTTTATTATGCAGAAGTCGAAAGAGAAAAATTAAGTCAGTTAGTGTTCTTCTTTGTTCTAACGTCCTGAATTTAAAATTATCAATAAGATTGGTATAGTGCTCAAATTTTGGATAAAGACCGGTCTTTTTGTAGGTAAAATATCTCAAGAATTTATTTTGTAATTGCTCAACTTTCTGGCATTCAGATTTTAAGTATGGATTCCAAATAACTTATGCTTATTCTAATTTAGTCCTAACATACGAAAAGTAAAGAGTCTTCAATGTCATCTCGTTTCTAAGTTCATTACTCATTCGAATTACGAATCCGAGATTCCTATAGGCTTCATTAGTTATTTTATCTACATGTTGGTTGAATGTTAACCTATGATCAGCTTGCCAAACCTATTTGCACAGATTTCCAAAGTCCTTCCAAGTTGTCACACGCCGTTTTCCCAAAGCCCGCTTTAACAATCCAAATCTCCAATAGTCCATAGGACTTGCATCTGGATATTTAACAGGTCCCTCAGTGAAAGATATCACCTGTATACCACTTGCCGCCTCCATCTCCCTGTAGAATGCGAGGGCCGATCGTGAGGTATGTGATAACGCCTTGTCCATGTGAATGCGCACCAGATTGGCGTCATTTCCGTATATTGTTAGAATCTCATGCTCGTAGATCGGCCGCATGATCTGCTTCTGAAAATACTGCGAATTTAGTTTGCAGTTCTTCGTCACCCTACGAATCTTCAGTTTACCTCGGTAACAATAGCCAGTAACGAAAATGAACCCTTTTGGGAAGGATTCTTTACAGACACGGACCAACCTTCTTGGCGCCTATCTCTCTGTACATGATGCTCTCGGTTTGCCGCAGTCGGAAAGGTAAATCCATGCTTCATCGAGCATTATGATGTACATCTACCTTTGTTTTGCCAGATGCCGATCGTACAGCTTGCGGGCGTTACACTTTTGGTGGGCATCCCCGCTTTCATGATGGCCGAGAGCTTTCATGAATTTTTCCAGCTTGAGTTGATGTAACGTCCGGCTCACAGTCCCCAAAGACATCAAGACGATTAGCCATACACATTTGTGTTGGCGGGTTTTCTTGCATTGCCATTTTGCGAATGTTCCCCTGCATGGTGGAGGCTGCCTTGGTGCATTCCCGCTTCCTAGGCAACTTCGTTGGTGATCCAAATGGTGGAGCTTCGTTGCCCTTGTACTTTTTAATAACATTTTTTATTCCACTTAAACTGATGTTGCAGCCATTCTTCTTGCACTGTTTCCTAATGACAGAAACACTAAAGTGAGCGTCATAAACAGCCGCAACATAGTCTTCCCCAAACCTGCTTAGCTTGAGCGGCATTTTGGTCACAGAGCGGAAACTCACACACTTGGAAACAAATTTAACACAACACTCATAACAATGGTCCTGTTTTGTGCGTTATTGTCGTTTGCGCGGAGAAACAACTCCGTTCCCAGGAAGCCACTGCACAACACTGCAGGAAGCCACGAGCCAGGTCGGGTGAGTCCATTCTGGCCGGGAGGGGGAAGGAACGAAACCGGCCAAACGTAGGCTGAACAACCTCTGTATAGAAACCATCATTAAATATAACGATCAATTTATATTATACATATATTTTTACGTTACATTTTAGCCCACAGTCCGTGTAAGTTTTCTTTAAAAATGTCAAAAATGATCCAATCACATTAAATCAGACACAACAAATTATATCACTATTACCTTTATTCTGCAAACTCCATTAATTATACATTTCTTCTTTTGGTTGTCATAGCAACATTTTAAACAAGCAACTCTCTACTGTTATGATAACTATAAATCCAGATTACACCTATAAAATCAACATATACTTTAACTATTGAGATTAAATCTTATTTCTTTCTATTTAGAATCAACAACATATATATTCTTTTTTTCTTCTTCTTCTACGCGACAGATTGTGTACTTTTATGCACCGTTGCCCAAAACCAAGATATAAAAATAGAAGAAATTACAAAATAGATATACAATATCGTTGTATTGAGTCTTTCATTATTCATTTCACAGTAATTCAATACAATGTACAATCTTCCTCAAAATCTTTTGGAAATCCATCTTTCTTTGGAAGTTAGTGTTCTCTTAACTACAGTTGAAATTAAATCAAACAAATTTTGATGTTCTTTTTCCGTTTAAAGTCTTTATTTTTAAAGCAAAAGTATTACACTTTACTACAGACAATATGGTCTTTTAAAGCAAGACAAATGGTCAAAATGTTTGAACTATAATTGAAAATATTATATACGGCAGAGATTATACCAGATAAAGAACGTTTACAAGAGCTAATAAGTGCAATGTAAACCACGTTTTTCTAAAGAAAAATCTTTCAATGAAAGAAATATCAATAACAAAATAACGTAAAGCCAAAAAATTAACAGTGACCAGGTTCTGAAAGGACTTCGGAAGAAGAGAAATATAGGTGAGTATTCATGCCCTTTCTTATAATGCATCAAATAAAATAAGTTATTGGCTAAATAAATATCGAATAAGAATTCACATGTTAGTTGTTTAAGATCAGACAAATGTCCGAGAGATCCGTGAACAATCAAGAACGATTAGACACTCCAAGTATTTATTCATTCTCATGTAAATTTGGAGTAATATTCATTGGGCAAACAGAACTTGCGATTAAGATCAGGTGTTAGAAATATGAAAGATATGGCCGATTAAACATATCATAAAAATCAGAATTAACCTATATTTTTAGAAGAAGATTGTATTTTTTAAAAAAAACGTCAAAATTATTAGCGTGATAAACGTCAAACTGTGAGGAAAACAAAATGTAACTCAGCTAGGACTGTATATAATCACCAGTATGATCAATGATCTCTTTTCATCTTTCAGATAGAAGATAATTCCATGTCTATAAAATTCGGCAAGTTTGGAGTTGAAGAATGCACGTAAGGCAACTTTAACAGCTTCTACATCAGAAAAGGTTTTCCCAGAGAAGGACGTTTGCAAAGCGCAAAAATGTTGGAAGTACTTAGAGGTCAAGACAGTGGAGTAGGAAGAGTGGAGTAAAACTTCTCAACCAAAGTCCATTTATTTCTGGCTTGTCATCACAGCAGTATATATCTTTAGCTTGACAATGTTGAATCATAACTACATGTGATTGACAAGGTCTGGCCACTTTGACCGCAATGATTCCTGTTGTCTGTTCAGTTGTTGACAGTAGAAGGTCACATTAATGGTTTGATTAGATTCCAGGACCCCCAAATGATGGCTTGAATATCCCAGACCATACTGAACAACACTTTCTTAGGATAAAATTCTGATTGGATGTCAATGGATACAGTCCATAAACACGACACTCAATCCTGTGACGCTTCACATTTAAGTACATAACCCACTTCGCATCTCCTGTGATAATTCGTGTCACGAAGAGGTCATTTTTGTACCTCGAAAGAAGAAAACACACTTGCCCTTCTCACAGAGTTGCACTCAGCTGATGTGGAACTTACCGATCAAACTTTTTGCTGAAACCTAGTGCCACATGTTTTCTTTTCACTATTGTTCTGAGTACCTGAAAGGGTTCAGCTAATTTCTGTACAGTTGGACTCGGACTAACTGTTATGACTGGGTCCAGATCCTCTTCCAAAAAGGGTAATCGACGCCCGCGCTGATCTTGGCGCTTCTTTCGCCATACTTGAATTTTCGAAACCATAACATGTGGTTTCGTTAATCACATCCTCACCATACACTTGCTTAATGTTGCGGCAGGCCAGGGCCGCATTATTGCCCTTATCAAACTCAAACAGTAAACAATGTCTGATGTGTTCCTTATTGGTCTCCATTTGACCGACATAACACTCTCTGTAGTTGCAACTTACTAGTACACACTCACTAGCTGCTAGAGCTGTGATGTTCTTCCGATAACATGACCTCTGATTCCAGCTCTTGGAATGCCACCTATTCAGTCGCACGTTTTACCAACGACGTACCACAAATGAGCAGAACGTTTACACGTACCAAGTACATTGATGCAAACTACACTTAATACACTCGCACTGAAATAAAACACTAATAAGCTACATATTACAGACCACCGCTGCATCACTATCTTATCAATCCAAGGTTGCCATCCATAAGATTCACAGAAGAAAGGATATGACCCAAAGCTATGGATGCTTGAGAAAGAAGAAATAATGTGACGCCAACCGAAGCCAAAACCAGGGTTTGGACTTCAATTTGGAGCAAGTTGGAATTAGATAATCAAGGCAACATAGATTTAACATTCATCTGTCAATAAGTTATGAATTCAACTTAGTTCTGTGGACATCATTATTGTTGTATCTTATAAGTTTTGTAGAAACCGAGAACTAAGCATGAAAGCTTAAACGAAGTAAGTTTAACTTTGTAGGAAACTATGAGTTTCGGATACTAACAACACATTGTCACCAAGGACCGATAAATTGGACAATTTTCATCAAAACTTGGTAGCAAGTAAAGAGATTGTGACGGAGGTTAGTGAACGAACTCCAAGATATGTGTCATCTCGAATAATGTAATGGATTTGAAGATGATAAATTCTCTCTCTTTACTCTGATCTTTTGGCATTTATGAATGCAAATCACATATCAGGAGTATTTCGAGACAGCTGAAAAAGACAGATAAATCAAGTTAATTTCCAGCATCATTGGAAACCTAGTAATTCTACTTCGGTCACTTTTTAGGCGTAATATTAGGCTCGTTTCCTTATAAAATCCATTTTCCTGTTTATTTTACATTCACGATTTACCACTCTACCAGTTTATTTAGCCTACTATTTAATTGATGTAAAAATGTTACGGTTATATTAGTTTTGAGAGCTATCATGCATGAAAGTCTTGCCAGCCATAGACAGCTACGGAGCTTACCACATTGTGTAAAGCGTTTCTGGATTTTCTCGAACGTTTTCCCCGGATTTTTCTGTCGTCCGACTCCGGAATTTTTTATTCGAGGTTTTCGTAAGTTTTTCCTCTGGCCCACGTTTGAAGCAACGTATTTCAATGTTTCCGGAAAATTTTCCCACTTACTGGAACTTATTGTTCTTTCTATCTTTTTCTTTACCCCAAGGTTATAGATCAAATGGTGATTCGGTACCTTCTCGGGAATTTTCCTTTGTTTTGCTTTGATTGGAACTGCATCTTGCGTTTTCTTTTAACACGAATATTTCCCGCGTCTTCATATTTTTCTCATGCACGAACTCTCTCACTCTTTTCACCATACCTGACCCTTAACTCATAGTTAATGTACATTTTGGCTTCTAAGTGGCGTATTCCATTCGTTAATTTACCATCATTTTACTTAACTGATGGTATAAAAAATACAAGTATTTTTCTGGCAACTTTCCTACTTATAGCCGACTTCCCATATACAAACATAATTTGAGACATTTCAATATTACTTTTAGTTTTCTTTAAGACACTTTTACCCATTAGGTGTTACGAAGATTTTATTCTATGTTTAATGTATGAGAATTTTTGATGTCTTGTAAATAGTATTATTATTTTGTTTTCTAAATTATAATGTTTTTATTCTACTTAACACGTACTCATTTAGAATAAGCTCAACATAAGAAATAAACGTTGTTTTCTCTATTGACATGCCTACATTGTTGCGTTATACATTGTATACCTTACAGACGGAATATTTTAAACACGCATGACTCTCTAAGGATTTTATGATACATTTATCCCTTCCAGAATCACAATGCTATGCTTTGCTGTGCGTTTTGTTTAGTTTTTCTTTACTTCTGTATCCAATCTCCGACGGGACTCGTGACCATTCTCGTAGCCAGCCCAAAAATGTAGGAGGGCAAGGTAGAAGTTAGGGGGGCCCGATCCAACCATATTACAGCTCATCACCGTATTACAGTTCATTTGCAAGAATAGGGAGGCCAGTAAGAATTTAGACGGGGCCGGCCTCCCTAGACCGGCCTCCTCCTAACATTTCAGGATATTTGCTTGAGAATATAGAAATTGTTGCTCAGTGAATCAGGAAGAAATTATCTAAGCCTCCTGATCGAATCAAACAAAACTTTCGCTCTTTGATTACGCAGTCGAACCTAACTTAATTTATAGAACTCTTAATTTATAGAACTTTTTCACATTCTAGCATCTACAGATAGAAATCAAGTAAATAGTGACATGGACAATGCTGGTAATATTGCTGATGAAAAAAATAATTGTAATATTGAAAATCAACATGGTTACAACGAACGCAATCAGCAACAATACAATCGAAGAGTGGTTCATGCACAGATGTCAGTTGCCAGACCAGAACACTAAGACAGGTATAATTTTGGAGAAAAAAGAGTTAGCTTGAGTTCACCTGGCATTCTTACCTGCTTATTTTTATAAAGATAGCTGTTAAGAGTTTCGCACGGGATGGAGGTGGTCGTAGAAAGGCTGAGCTTCCTAGACACTTCTTAACTACGACACAGGCATAGCTACAGAGTGTTCCAGGTGAGTCTGTGCACACCTAAATAACTGAGCTTCTTAGACAATTCTTAACTACGACACAGGCGTAGCTACAGAGTGTGCCAGGTGAGTCTGTGCACACCTAAATAACTGAGCTTCTTAGACACTTCTTAACTACGACACAGGCGTAGCTACAGAGTTGTGCCAGGTGAGTCTGTGCACACCTAAATAACTGAGCTTCTTAGACAATTCTTAACTACGATACAGGTGTAGCTACAGAGTGTGCCAGGTGAGTCTGTGCACACCTAAATAACTATGTCTGATTCTTTCTTTCTTCAGTTGCCATGTATTCTGAAGTTTTATCTGTAATTCTTTAATTCATTAAAATAACACTTATCTGAAATCCAATACAAATAAAACCTAATATAATGAACACATGACAATATCATAGTGAGATAATTGGTTGGATCTAATTAACTTTGTGTACATCCATATGAAAATTTCTAGTTTTATTACCTTTGCACACACACTAATATGAAAAGTTCTGCTTTGATTACCCTTGTGCACACTCATATGAGAAGTTCTACTTTTCTACATTTCAAATTAGAAGTTCTGCTTTCATTACTTTCTGCACAATCATATAAGGAGTTCTTGAAATACATGTGCGCATACTCATTTTAAATCTTCTGCTTTCATTACTTTATGCCTATCCATATGAAATGTTCTACTTCAATTATCTTCAATTATATTTGTGCACACCAATGTGAAAAAATATTCTTTAATTACATGTATGTACACCCATATAAAAAGTTCTGCTTACCTTCGTGCACACCTTTATGAAAAGTTCTAGCTACGCCTATAGTATCATATGGGATTTTATGCTAACTAAAAAGACGAGTATGAACTAGTTCGCTACAAAAGAGCTATATTATGATTGTGATAAAATCATAACAATTATTCATTATTTCTTGGACACCTTTAATAATTCGTGAAATAAATAATTTTAATTTATTAAAGCTGTTTACTATGATGAGAATGTTTAATGCTACAAATTATTAGGTTTTATGTTTTCTTTTAGTAGTCAAAGAAATATGGCCTAAGAATAAAATTTAAAAGTTCTCATAATTCTATCATTCGTTCTTTTTCTTACTGTGTATATTACTACAATTTCCTATTATCTTATTTATGATTCGATTAAACCCATTTTTACATGTTCTCAGATTGAGGAATCCATATCTGAAAACTGAGATAAAAAGTAAAATCATTTTGTGGAGAATGTGCTGTTAAAATGTAATAACTCGTTCAATCTTAAAACCACAATTCTTCTTCCTTTTCGGCAATCAACGTTTGCCAAAGGAAACTTACAAATATTTATTCTTTGTAATAAAAAAGTTAAAACGAAAACCTATCAGGAATGACGGAGTTGCAATATATATATATATATATATACGTATATGATCTGACCGAATAAAATGTAAAAATGTAATGTCATTTCTGGAAGCACACACAAAAATGACGTCACATTCCTCCAAATGCCAGTCTTGCCATCTATGAGCAAATCCTGTAAACTTTTATGGAGCAATAAAACAGTAGGATCCAGTGAGAACGGAAAATTGTGAGGCCATGGACCAAAGTTTCGCGTAACACTAAAACCACCATATTGTTCTTTCCCAAGTTGCTGCTGTTGCAAACCATGGAATGCAGTTTGGGGTCTCGCTAAGTGGTTAGAATTCACGAGTTTAAGAGGTTTATCGAATTATATAAAACAAAACATACTGATACGTGCTTTACATTACTCACGAAAGAAAATAGCCCGTTAAGTTAACCGTCCTATACGTAATATAATACATAACGTACGTAAGTAAGTTTCACTCCACAGTGTGAAATACTTCCGAATTATGTGAATTCAGAAAGAGGCCTGAAGTACTAGATCTATAATTTCCGATTGCCACAATGGTTCCCAAACTGAAAGACGCACCTCCTGAGAAGGCGTGAAGAGTGAGTAAAGAGTGATCAAGCTACTGACAGAAAAACTGGGCTATTAAGAATAGAACTTCAGTTGTAATGATCATTTACCATCTAGCTTTAGCAAACTTAACACACGCTACATGTTTTAACATTTTGTCTTTCATTTTCAACGTTTCTATGTTACTAAGAACTAAACAAGTAAGTTTCGATTGACAATGCAAAGCTACGGTAGACTTCCAAACAAGACGTATTCAAGACTCAAACTTGAAGTAGTACGTCTACAACTACTGGTTGCAATATAATAAGAAGATTAAAGATAGAACCTCTTCTCAGACGCTGAATCCATATCAAAGGCCATTAGGTCTACTCACTATTTCTCACTGTTTCTGTTCTAATGAGAGAAATGTTGAAACGAAAAATCGCTAATTTCAACCACTTCATAGAGGCTTAAGAGATGATATGTTATCTACTCTTGAGAAACTGAATCAACCGTTAAAAAAATCGCTTTTAGGAATTTCTAACAGCTTCTGTTCTTTGGAAGTGAGATTAGAAATAGAAAGTATTCGTAAATTTCAACCGTTATCGATTTTGGTAGAGTGTTGTAAGTAGCGCTGACACATTATGACTATGAGACACTGTATCGATTGCAGGAAACAGTTTTTCGCTATCTATTACTGTTTCTGTTTTATGACGATAAATGTTGCAAGCGTAAATGGTTCATTTGGACGACTTTCGTTTTTCATAGATGATTAACGGAGAGAATATAACCTATTCTTGGTAAGGTGAATTGATTACAGAAAAACCCACGTCAATATCTCTTACAATTTTTGTTCTAAAGAAGTCAGTATTGAAACCGAAAATCGTAGTAAATTTTAACCACTTCTGGTTTTGGTAAAATGTTGTGGGTCGTAAAACGGTTAGTTTCAACAACTTCGGGTTTTAAGTAAGTTAATAGAAGAGGTTCAACTTATTGTTTGAATTGTTGAAACCCACCTTTCAATGTGTTCATACAATTACTTTATCAACTTCCACCTTTTATACTATTTTTATACTATGAATTGTTTAACACTAAAACAACATTTAAGGTCTAAGACTTAGGTGAACTAGTATAGCCCACGGGACTCGAGAAATTACCGTCTCGTCTCGAATATAGAGAAGTATTTGTCATCTCGAATCTAGTCTTGTTTCCGAGACGAGACCACAACATGGTCAACACTATCGCTGACATACAATTGTCCTAGTGATGACTATCTCATAATATTTTCTACAAAATTTATGTGAAACCATTAGCATCCTTATTACCTGAAAATTGTTCTCAATGTTTTTAACAAAAACTAGAATTGATTTCAAGAGACTAGGATTATGTATTTGCCAACATAATGCCAACATGGACCAAATTTAACTACTTTTCTTTGGTACATTGAAGAGATAGGAAAGAATCCTCTATATATGCACACTGTGCGTTAAAAATATATAGACTTTAATTAATGAAAATGCTATATTGTGTATCAGTATGTCAGAAGTTTAACACATATTATAGTAAAACACGATGCAAATTTTCGTGCACATTATGAAGCGGAATTAAATTTGACGTTGTAATTTTTTTCTAAAACTATACCGATGAAGTAAGGCTCGTACCGGTATTACATCTTTATGATTTTCACTTTCCTCGCATTACAAATAGTGCTGTGCTTGGACTTAGGTTGGTGGTTATCTCTGGGAGTCCAGACCCCCCCCCCCAGAAATCCCGACTTTTCTGTAAATTTATTCTAATTTTAGAAGTGATTTTACAAATGTTAATATAATTCATCCTCATATTGAATTATAAGCTCTCCCGAAATAAATTCATCCGTATGTACACTCATGTCCGAAATTACTGCCGCATGTCTATAAATATGTTGTTGTAGGACTATAATTTGATAAAGAATTATCCCAGTATTTCTTATAATGTTGGTATGTATATAAACGTCAAAGATATGTATGTGGCAAACTTGATGTCAAAAGAGCAGTAAATAAGAACAATAAAACGAAAATAAAATTTTCTTGTCCATTTAGCAACATTTTGGTTTACTCATTCTAATTTTCGTATTAATAATTCTTTTCCTGTGAAATTTACCACAAATATACACTTCCCTATTATACACATAGGATCAGTATTAAAAGTACCCTGCAAAATAATTATCAAATTATATTCTTACAATAAGACAGTTATAGATATGCGACAATCATTTTGGACATGAGTGTACCTGGTACCTAGCTTCTTAAATTGTCACTAATTTCCAACTGTGTTGTAAGGATGTTCTGTTTCAAATTTACGCCTGGACTGACATTGAACTTTCGCAATATTTTCAAACTTGAAGTACCACTTTAAAAAAATGAAATTCCATTCTTCAGATGTCAAGTGTGAACATGCCATTTAGTTTCACATCATGCGTCATAGATAGAAGAATACCGATATTTGTTGAGGAAACGCCGTACTTAATAATTACTGATAATTCAATTCTACGTTAAAAACAGAATGGAAATGGTCACCCACAGCTCTGGATCTGTTTGAAATGCATGTCAAGATATAATAATTTTAATACTCACGTGCTTTATTACTTAATATTGTAATGTAATGGTAAAGATGGTATGTACAGGTTTGTTTCTCAACTTCACCTTTTCATTACAAAAAGTTCGATACAAGCAATATGCTACAAATAAGTAGTTTACTCTATACACTATTTTTTTCTCTAAGAAGTTAGACCTCCTGCCCGAAGTAGCGGGAACGTCTTTGAGATTGATGGTTAGGGAACCACCTGCCCGAAGCAGCGCGGATGTGGGTTGGTGTCTCCTGCTTAGTGCAGCGCGGAGATAGGATGGGAGCCTCTTGACCGAGCAGAGGTAAGATCAGAAAGACTCTCCTGCCCAGAGCAGCGAGAAAAAGTAGGAATAATCAGCTGGAACTGACGTTTTCTTGCTCTTGACATGCTTTTTAATAGCCGTCCTTTGTAGGGAGAGTCTGTGGAGCGTTTGTAGGAATCCTTCGTAGTTCTCTGTGTCCTCTTTCGCACTTCTTCATAAATGGCTTCTGTTGGCTACTTGATGATCTTCGAGAAGAAGCATATGCTATTGTTTACAAATATGAAGAGATATTGCAATATATTTATAATAAATAAGAAAAGTATACTTACTGTATTTAATATGAATATATGTTTCAATAATTGTTGTTTTATATGATGTATTATGTTTAAGTGTGCATTATATATATATAGGGGTGAGGCCAAAATATCTAAAACGTTTGCAAAAGTGTGAAAATCATACCTAGTATGGAATGGGGCCTCCTTTTGCGTCCAAAACAGCTTGGATCCGACGTGGAATGGACGTATACAGCTCCTGAGTCGTAGTGTGTGGAATTTTTGTACCATTGTTCCTCCAAAACATGCTCCAGTTCCTTAAGGGATGCTGGTGAAGGGTAATGAGACCAAACACGCCTTTCTAATTCAGACCACAATGGCTCAATGATGTTCAGATCTGGTGATTGTGGGACCCAGGGGAGGTGTGATATCTTCTGGTCATGCTCCTCAAATCATGATTTCCCTATCTGACAGAATTGTCTTTGAACCACTGTTGTGCTTTGCAGACGTTGTTTGACCATGAATTGTATATGCCCTCATGACATTGGACACAGTGCTTTTCGATACCCCCACAATGTTCGCCACTGTTGCCACTGAAGCTCCAACCAGACGGACACCAACGATCATGCCTCTTTGGAAGCCTGTCAGGTCGCCAATTTTACCGCACCACTTTCACACCACGACACTCATAGGTGAACTAATTACTGCAGACGGAAGAGGAAGGTCCACATGACACATTGAAAACAAAAAAACGATCGGCAACCGCAACACGGCTTGTACAGTGGAGGGCCAAACTTACATGTATGAAGTGTTTTTAGATTTTTTGTCCATCCCCTGTATATCTATATCTATCTATCTATCTATCTATCTATCTATGTATATATATATATATATATATATATATATATATATATATATATATATATATATATATATATATATATATATATGTGTGTGTGTGTGTGTGTGTGTGTGTATTCGCGATTCCTCTTATGTAGAGGTCTTTTTCCGGTTTTGTAAAACTCCTGCGGACTTACCTGCGCATATACCATCTATTAAATTGCGTATATTTTTATGGACTCTGATTGAAATACCTATCTGCACAGACAATCGAATGGATAAAAAATGACAAGTAAAGAATATATCCTAATTATTAATATTATTTTAATATTTGATTCAGTATAAAACCCATAGATGTTTTCGTCCAACTTATCACTTCAATCTTCCATGCAAAAATGTTAATTACAACAAAATATTGAAAACAAAGTTTATAACAGGTCTAAAAGTGATGAATCAGTGACAAAGGTAATAATATATAACTTCCAAAGTTATGAAAATACAAACAAAGTTTGTACAGTACGCATAACGCCATGGAAATGTTAACATTGTTGTTTTTATTATAATAATTATTTACAATAGAGTGCAAAATTTCAAAGTCAGGCGCACTTGCCAACCCAAAAGTGATGGTCGCCACTATCTCGTACGTACAAATATTAAAAGTTCCCTGCTTCCCCCTCCCATGGCCTTTGGTTCGACATAGAAAGAGACTACATCAGGGTATAAAATTTCAAAACCAGACAATTAGATTCAAGATAATCAATTTTGGATTGGACAGATCATATACATGTTACAAATTATCTTACTTTTACTTTAAGGTTTCACATTTGTGTAACGCTCTTTCTCTGCACTGAAGTATCAGTTGTCGATTGCAGTTTTCAGATCAAAATCCTTAGGTGAAGGACCATTGATGGAAATTGTCAGCAACTCATCCAGTGTGTCAGTCTTAGTGAATCCTTGTAGGCAGTTTTAACTCTGTTGACACTGCTGAAGCCTCTCTCACATGAAGCAGTACTCACAGATAAAACCGCACAAAATGTGACAATTGGAAGCAAATTTGGTAATCTCGTAATAAGGTTTTCACTATAACTCTTTTACAGTGTCAGCGCAGCCGTGTGAGTTTAGGCAGAAGCCTCTCCTACTGAATACTGTTCGCCATCTCTAAATTTCTAATAACCAATGGCGACTTGGAGACCGGAAACTTTGCACCCTGATTTACAATATTTGGACATGAATCCCTTGGACTCTGAGAGGATCTTTAGGTAGAGATTTGAAAGATAAAATAAGTCCAAAATAACCAAGAGTGGACTTCATTGTATTGTGTACTGAAGCGCCATATGTTTTGTATTTATTTAACTCAAAACCCTTACTGAAATTTTTACCATTATTTCCATTGGAATTTCAGGATAACTAGCCTATAGCATTATTTTCTTGCTTCCAATCATCTCCACTGCACAGAGTTAAAAATCAGTCAAGAATAAGGTTACAAAATTGCATGCAGCTCAAAAGAGGACACCTGATTTCAAGTACAGTAGACTCATTGTTTAACCCAGTGTTATTCAATCGAGGGTACGCGAACCTCTGGGGTACGCGAAAATGTTTCTGGGGGTACGTAAAGAGTACAATGGAATTAGTGGTAGGGATATTTCACAACTTCTTCTATTTCCATCAACATATTTGTGTGAAGAGAGTTTCTCTGCATTAACATCAATAAAAAAAGAAGCACAAACATTACTTAAATCCGAAGTCAGCTCTGATTCTTGCACTCTCCAAGATTCAACCAAGAATCGAGGAGTTGGCATCCCGGAAACAAACTCAGTCATCTAATTAACAGGTTAGTTCCAAAGTTACTTTTAGTTTTTGATATTTTTAACATTGTCCTCTGTATACGAATTATCAGGAAAAGTGAGGGAAAAAGCCCCTTCAGTAGAACTGCTCCCATATATTTTGAAATTTCCCATGTTAATTTTTTTCGGATGTGCACTTTATCCCCCTGTAAATAGTCTTTTGATTTGCATACTGATTGTACTTTTGTTGGTATCTTTGTCCCCCCTTTTTAATCAACAGAACATGTGTAGTTCATTTCAATTTAATTTCTTTTAAATAGCTTCAGGGGTATGCAATTGGATGACGAACTGTGTCTAGGGGTACGCGAGAGAAAAAGGTTGAATATCACTGGTTTAACCAATCATCACGTAACCGGACGTTGATCGGATAACGAAAAAGTCAGTTAAAACGACAATCACTATTTCATAGCTCCTAACATGTGTAGCATCTCTACAATGGTTAAAAAGGCTTACAGTTTCATAATTGAATAAATTTAAGTTGCCAAGATCAGAATTTTCTATTACAAGCTGCTCCAGTGACACTTAGTCGAACGAAATATTGTATATTGAATGAAGCACAGTAGACTATTACACAAACCACACTCTTATTTACAGGGTATGTGTATTGATGGAAGAAAACACAAAACTGAACAAAAATACTATTGAGGGTATAATACTGAATCAAGTACAGTCTTGTATTTTATAAACATATTTACTAAACAAAGGAAAACATATTTGAGTTTAAAAATATAAAAAATCTACTTTAAAAGGTGCAGTTGTATTTTGTGAAGACCTGACGTAACGAAAATGAATTATTTCTTGGAAGATGGGTGGTTAAGCAGACTCGTGGTTAAAGAGAAGTCGTTGTACCGATATTTGAAACAAAACGCTCTAAGAATTAATTTATATAAGTACCGGTATCGTGTCACATCATTACGATTATAAATTTACTAGCTCATTGAATACGTGAACAAATTAAAATCATTACTTCAGTCATTATCCTCTGATGTTTCAGCTGCTGCTATTCATATAACCAAGGTGCTATTCGTAGTTTTTAGTTGATCTCATATTTGCCAAAAATCCGATTTATTTGTTCAGTGTCTTTCTCGTTTTAAATCATTCTAACAATGGTGAATGAAGATAATAAGATGAATTCTATTGTTTCCTGAAGATGGTTGTTAAGGAAGGGTCAACGGTCTTGGGGATAATGGTTTATTATGTAATCCCTCTCTACGAGGGAAATACCTATGTTGTGGGATATATCCCACAACATGACATCACTATTTAATCAATTGTTGCGTGCGTTTAAGTAATGGCGATCAAACACCGCAACGTCACTGGTCGAGGAGGAATGAATAACCCCCTCAACTTAGTGTAGCTGAATCTTCCAAAAAATATATAGAAATATGTATAAAAAGCTAAATCCAAAATTGCAACCATATATTACTCTAATGTTAATGAAGTTTAAAACGGTGAAATGAGTAAGCAAAGTTTAGATTAATGCTATTTTAATAACATTCTTCTGAAATTTGTAACGACCAACAACAGTATAACTGTCCAAAAGCTAGTGATTTAACATATAACTTAATTTAAATTTCATGAACATTAAACAAATCATCTAATATGATTGATATTCGAGTATTTAACTTATTGTTCTTATTAAAGCAAGCTCTATTAGAAGCCAGTTCAATCTTGACACCAGGAAAGAATTTACAATATTTGTACAACCTATTTAACCACAAATTTCGAGAATATTACTTAAACTTTAAAACACGCACCAAATACTCTTAACTGGTATCATACCACAATATTATTATTGGCTTTTTTATATACTTTCGCGAACAATTGCTTTAAAGTAACTATTATATCCAAGTTCTGTAGATTTCCACTACAGCACTATAGTCAGGCTATGTCTCCGACATTTATACAATTCAATACAGTAACTTTTTTCTACGAACTCATTACACAATGCAGAGAATGTTGAACTGAAAGAATAAATAAAGTCGTATGACGTCATCAGTAATACTTACCTCAAAACAGAACAAGACCACTAATATTTAAACACGTAACTGATTCAGATCAGCATTTACGCAATCTTATTTAATAGAATAGTTATTGATTTGATTTGATTTGGAGATTAGCGTAAGTTTATTTAGAAGAATATTTGTTGACTTGATGTTTAGTTTACTGTCTCTATAAACAACAAAGCTTCTTGAGGCGTGAACCTACAGTTTGATGTTGGATCCTAACCACATAAGCTCCCAGCGGTAATTGAATCCGGGTCTCCACGCCAAAGACCCGTACACTAACTGTTTAGCTATAAGAGAGATCAGGAGATTACTTGTAATAAATAACTTTATTATAGTTAATTTTCTTTAAAATCTCAGACATAATTACTTTTATATTTTAAAAGAACGCCCAGGTGTATTTTTCAGGAACTAAAAACAGGAGACATTCGGGGAAAAGATGACGTTTGGTAAGTCTATAAAGAATGAAGGATGAATTTATCCTAGTGAGAAATTACTGATACTTGATTTAAAAGATTAGCTCAAAGATAAGTTCTTAAATGTTATTGGATTTTGAGAATAATACGGTTTATTGAGTATTTCAAGCAATTCCAGTTTGTTTAAGAAGAGATTCTTTGCTGAATGTTGACGTTCCATGGTGATGAGAAGATGATCTAGATCACAGGCTGATTTCAAGCATAGCTTAATCCAAATCACAGGATGTTTTTAAATATCAAATGATTGTATTATTCAACATAAAGCTTTTTTGTACTTGGTATTCACGGAGAAGACAGATAGATTTCTTGTTTACGAATAATACTCAAGACCAATGATGACTTTCTTTGTGGTTTTAAATATGTACATTTGTTTCGTTGGATATCTTGTGATGCAGCACCTCATGCGACATCTTGTTGATGTTTACGTTGATTTTCATAAGAGGGCAGAAAGTGCCTGAAGTTACAAGTACAAGTCGAATCTGAAAATAAAAAGGAAGCAAGTCTAGTTTTGATTTCAAAACATGTGTGGTATTACTGAACATCAAATTAAGTAAACAAACTATTAATTTGGATTTCATTCGTATAAAACAGAAGTAATAAGTCTGTATACTACCTAAAGGGTTATATGCTGACTTTTCAGAAACTTGGAAAACTAATCTTTAAAGTAAGGCAAATAGTTTTAAGCTTACGGATACTCTTGAATTAAATAGAAAGTGTAATCAACTATCGTTCGATCTCTATCTATTTAGTTTTGAATCCTCAATATATATTCTTTATGTTTGTGTAATCGAGTAAATATGCAATTTACAAACATACTAGGGAGAAATTTATCTTTCTAGCTCATAAAACAGTTTCTGCAGCTCGACATGGAAATTTACTGAAATAAACAATAATAACAATAACCAAAACTCTAGTAATTATAACCAATAGTCGCTTAGATGTATTTCAATGTATTGTGTGTCCAATAAGGTTATGGTTATAATTCGCTTACATTCGAGAAATATATATATATATATATATATATATATATATATATATATATATATATATATATATATATATATATATAATATATATCCAGGTCCGGATCCAGGATTTTCTGAATGGGTGCACCAAATAACAGCCAGTATATTCGAATTAAATTTGAGTTTTTTAAATGCCTTTAAGCATCTGTGATGGGAATGAGGAGTTGCCATGGAAATGCTAAGTATCTGCTCTCGATGAATCCTTTTCCTTCAACCTTCAGAAAATTGACTGAAACTATTGATTTTGGAAAACTCACTGCTAACTTCTCACTTTAGGTAGTATATATTTACAATTAAGGGGAGGGGTGCAGGTGAACCTTTGCACCTTCCATAAATCCGGTCCTATATATATTGAGGGTTGATTGATTCATGTGTCAATTTCATTTTTGCACTGTGCAAGAGTGGTAGGAGGTAAAGACGTACAATTTGGTGTAACTTTAGACGAAGGATAAGTCCTGTTTTGCCATAGAAGCATGTCACTTTTATTAAAAGATTGAAGAGATATAGGGCCAAAGGTCAAATTTCGAGTTTTCTTTATGGGACTGTAATAGATAAATCCTAAAAGAGCCTGAAAAACGTAAATCGGAGTGGTACAAAGAAAAAGGTGTATGGTATTATGATTCTACGTCTCAAGCCGACAAAATATGTGTCAATCAAGTGTCTAGGTCAGAGGTCACGGTCAGATCAAGGTCACAGGTCATTTTGAGAACCATTTGAATATATTGAAAACAACGCAATGTCAGCATCAAAGCATATTAAACACCAAAATGAAGCAGCGGAACAAGCAAGGAACACTCAATAGTAGTATGAGGTCAAAGATCACAGGCAAATACAAGGTCAAAGTCAAATAGTCGCTGAGAAAACAGCAGTTGTTATAATAGAAGGGCATTTGAAGGACGAAAGAAAACATTAATATAATCAGAAAACACATATATAATGATACGTAACAGTAAATAATCAATAAGTTAAATTTATTTAATTTTATGCTAATAATTTACATTTGGAGGAAGCTACGACTACATCTATGCCTGCATTAAACTAACCTTACAATAGGAATACTTAATTTTCACGACGTCTTAATAGACTATCTGCTAAGAGACACATGGTAACTTCAAGAAATACCTGAAAGGAGAAAAAGTTTCAACATGCACGGCGGTGGCTCAGTGGTAGAGCGGGGGTCCCTGGTTCGATCTCAGCTCGCGCCATGTGGACTTTGTGGTGGACAAACACGGTGCTCGTGGGTTTTCTCGGGGTTCTCCCGTTTCCTAACACTTTCTTCATTCCACCATTTCATTCATTGCTCATCATCACAGACTCCTTTAACCTAACCGGCATATCCGTGGGACGTAAAACTTAAAGATTTCATTTCATTTCATTTTCATTTTCATTTTCTTCATCCCCCTTTAGACTCCTTAAAAATTAAAAATATTCACTTTTGGCAATTTTTCTGTTGGTTAGTCCCGAAAAGCTACAATCATGTCAAATTTAATCATTGCAGCCCTACAGGAAGTTCCCTATAATTTTGGGGAGTAAAAGGTGTCAAATAAAAAATAACACGGGAAAGATTTTTCAGTTCCCCATTAAACCACTATAAAGTTGGAAATTTTTATTTTTACTGATTTACTTAGATAATGCTAACGAAGACATACAAGCATACTGAATTTCGAGTTTTTATTCCAATTCCAAGTTTCTAAAACATGAGATTATAGCTAAAAAAAAGATATTAAAATAACGTGAAAATTCTTCATCCCCTCTTCATCATTTCAATTTTCCACGTCAACCGAAAACACCCCTTTGATTTATGTCAGTTCATGTAGGATATGTTGGTGGCAAATATAATTAAGTTTACAAGCTATTTGAAAAGTGTATATCATTGGAAGAAAAACTCAAGACAGTATGAAACTGTGCAACACGCGCGTCATGTCATGAACTCCGTAATTTTGCAATGTGGAAGGGTAGAGAACAACTAAGTATATTGAAACACCAGCCATGTCTAGTGATGTAGCATCAAGGATTCAGCTTCAAGGGTTTTGGGGCCCTGTTGATACTCTTCGTATTTACGTAATGAAAAATGAGATGTTAGCGATCTTGATTTTGTAGCTCGGATAAATGAATTAGAATCTCGTTTGGACATAACTCTCTGACAGATATTTAAATATCTAATAGAAGAATTCCTCCTCGCTGATCTAGTGAGTAGCATGTGCGCCTTTCTTGTGCAGAGTCCTGGGGTCGATTCCAGGTGGAAGAGCTCTCGGGAACTAATGTTGCATGTGACACATTATGACTCCTTTAAAAATGTAGAATTTTAAATTTAAATCCAACGATATGACAATTGAGAATCCCAATATACGATATTGACATGACGAACTACAAAAAGAAGTGAGATCTGAACAAAAACACCAGAGGTGCAAAAAGTGCATCCAAGTTCGTCAGCCTCAAAAGGTGTTCACATGAGGATGGATGAGCCAAGTTCCTTGATCACTGTATCTGAAATGAACACTGGAACTTGGCGGGAGGTGTCAAGGAAAATTATGTTACGGAGCCTTAGGGATACTGGTGGTGGGCGTGATGGTTTTGGGGCCACCACCAACCTTAGGAATATCAACTTTGCTAAGGCGCTAAGGCACATATACAGTATACTGCAGTAAGATTGGTGGTTCGAATCCCAGACAAAGAAAACTTATAATCCTGCACGAGGTGTCAAGGAAAATGATGTTGACGAGCGTGGTGGATTTGGGGGGCCAACACCAGCCTTGGGGCTGAAATGTGCCTGCCATGAAACTAAGAACAGATTTTTTGGTGTATTCGAATATATTAGACACCTTGCGCCAAGTTCCAGTGTTGGTTTCAGATGCAGTGGTCAAGGAGCTTGGCTCATCCAACCTCATCTGAACACTTTTTGAGGCTGACGAACTTGGTTGCACTTTTTGCACCTCTGATGTTTTTGTTCAGATGTAAATTATAAAATTATTGATTGTCATGGAAATAACAGTAACTGTTATATATATATATTAATTATAATTATCTTCGTTAATGTTGCCATTTGCATTTTACTGTATAAGTTCGAACATATCATATGTATCATATAATCTTAAATTTCTATTCTAGGCCATTTTAAAACATTGTTATGTTATTTAAGTGGTAATCCGTTTGATTGAAAGCGTTACCGTTATTCATTGTGTCACTCTCGGGCAAATCTCCTTTTCTGTCGATAAAATATTTATTATCCAACTTTTTCAAGTCTTCTAGACTTGGATGGCAACTCAAAGAGCTTTTCATAATAATACTCCACAAGAAACATTTTGGAAGTTACTTTCTAAACTGTTGCGCAATCGATACTCAATATTAAAGCAAACAATAAACACCTGACTTGCTCTCGGACAAAAGCAGGACAGTGTTGTCTATGAAACAAGAAATTTCTTGCCTCGTCTCGATATCAGAGTCAAGACTAGAAGTATACTTTCAAAATCTATACGAGACGACAAATATGACAATAATTCTCGCCTCGTTTTCGGGACGAGAATAGAAATTTCATGAGTCTTGTGGGCAACAGTCATTCACCTTAGATGTCAAACACTGTTTCTAGTGTTACAGTAATTTACACGTAGTGTAAAAACTTTACATTGATGAAGTAATTGTACGAGCATCATGAAAAATTTATGAAAGTCTAATAAAGATACGCAAATAATTACTCAATGTACTCCAATAACAACTATGTTTTAAATGTTGTTATATTACACTCTTAGTCGACCGCATTGGGGCAGAGGGATTCTGTTAACTTGTAGATGAAATTACGAAAAAAATTAGAGCACGTTTTGTACACAACTTTACGAAATAAGATGAGGCTACGAAATTTTTCCGAGAACTGACAAGTGAGATGAGTCCAGACTTCTACAGAATTTAAGAGGGTAGATAATATAAACTATTTCTCACCTCATCTCGTGAGTTCTCTCTTGGCTATATGAATAGCATACGCGGCTTTGGTGCGAGAGACCTGGGCTCGATTCTTGAAAGTAGTTTATGTGATTTGGATCCACGTCTCATGTAGCCACAAGGCTAAAAAGGACCTTAAAATCAAATCCAAACATCCAAATTGTTTCATCTCGTCTCATGAGCAAACACTAATCAGCACTATAGGGAAAAATAATTTCAGTTTAATATTCAACGATTGTGCCTTTTAGCTAAAGAAGATGATGATTAAAGCAAATGAATGATGATGGAAGAATTGGTACAATGAAATGTGGGAGGAAACGGGAATGTCGTGAGAAAACCCACTGATACGATGTTGTCCACCACAAACTTAATTTGCCAAGGATCGAACCGGGGATTCCACACACCAGAGGTAAGCGCTCTTCCTTTGGGCCACCTTACCCCCACCACTACAAATGAGAATGTTGTAAATGTTGTTTCACTCTCACAAGATTCCAGGATGATGACTGGGCTCCAAAATCTCCATAATCCATAAAATGCTTCAATGACATAAAGCTACTTGATAAATTTCACAATATATGAAAAAATTTTCTGAATTCGGAAATGTTAAATTGCCCCACTGATTTTTTCTATGTCAGAGAGTCGAATTTAGATAAACTCTTCATATGAAACGTCAAATATACTCAGTACCTGGGAGTAGTCTTCAGTCGAAATTTACAGAAAATTCATAAATCATTCAAATCATGACTTCTTTGTCGCATCTTTTAGTGATTTCTTTTCCTAACAAAATTTGACTGTCACTATTGTAGTTCTTAATATATTGTTTGTTCACAATGTCACTAAAGGACCATTCTCGGTTGTCTAGTGGCTAGCGTGTGGTTCCTAGTGAAGAGCTTTAAAATTTGAACGCATAACTGTGACTCAGATTCCATTTTTTTTTAAACTGTAGGTCTTTGTCTCATGTAGCTTCGAATATATATAGGGATGCTAAACTCCAACAAAATAAAATAAAGAAGATACTAGGAAAGATGAGAATAATTCGCTGTGAAAAGACGACCCCCGTGAGATGTTATGATAATCGCGTCTCGCGATGAAACCCTTATGTGGGAGATGAAATGAGTGGTAGAGCAAAACCTCCCCCGACAAAGGTGAGAAATCTTAATTTCTAAATTGCACAATATCTATACTTGTGGCTATACAGAAATTTAAAATGTGGAAATTTGCCCGTAAGATAATCTATATTATAAAATTGAAAATGACTATGTTTGTGAATTCGCACTACTTTGAACCACCATACCGATCTCGATCAAATTTTCAACATAGATGAGGTTCGGACTTCGGATGATTTCTATTATTTCACTTTGATGGTATAACTTAGGAGAGGAGAGGATATTTAAAAATGATCGAATATAGTAAATATTAATGTCGAACCCATAGTTTTCGGGGTCGCAGAGATTAACAGTGACACTTTCGATGCTGTCTAAATCCAAATTCAAGCTTGCAACTTAGAGGAGGGGAAATATTTAAACATTATCGAAAATGATCAAATATTAGTGTCGAATCCATAGTTTTCGGAGTCACTGAAACGAACAGTGACATTTCCGTTGCATTTTAAATAAAAATTCAGCCCTTTACATCTAAAATGAAACGTATTCTCCCTGTGGGAAGAAGGAATATTTTACTAGCAGATTCTGAAAGAAAATATCAAAGAATATATAAAGTTGGAATTTAAAAATAAGGAAAGAGTCATTGTAAAAATGATAACAGCCAGTAAAATGTTAATTTTACTTCTAAAATATGAAAATTTATGGACAGGTGTACATAATTTTTTTAAAATAAATATTAGCATTAACGGAAAATACAGCCCAAAAACAAAACGTATAGCAATTGGTAGATATAATTAAACTAAACAAAATTACATATATTTCAGTAAAATAAAACTCATGCATAGTTTTTGAGGAAATCTAAAAAAACAAAATCTAAAAATTGATCATGTGCGATAAGCGCGCCACCTATTGACATGAAATTTAATATTGAAGTACACTATTATCAACCTCTTCAAAATTGCGCTAGCAAAATGGCATACTTACGTAACTATTGAGCTGTGCCCGAAAAATAAACTCTATAACTTTATTGTTTTTGTTAAACTATACTATTGTCTAAAGGGTATGGTGGCAGGAAAGAGTGGGAGAGAGAGAAGGAAACTACAATTAATGGACGATATCAAAAACAGAGAAATCGTACGTGAAGAGGAATACCGTGGAGCATGGAAGTTTCTCAATTGTGGCAAGTTACTTACCTATAATGACAAGATACCTATGATAATGATGATGATTACACTACGAGTTTCCAAACACTGTGATTAAATTTACATGTTCTTGGGGACGATTTTCGTTAAGCTAAAGCGTTGCTGGAGGTGATCATTGGTTTGAAAACTAGGATCTGGAAACAGTTGTTGAAATTAGGTAATTTGCGTCCAACTAATTGTCACAGTTGGCTTTTCTAGATGCTGATTGAGTTCTGTAATCACTATTGTCGCATCTCTTTCTCATTCCTTAATGACATTCTTCTTCAATGCTCTACGATCCTTATCACTCAAGTTTAACTTCCGTTCACTATTGCTTTTTGACAATGTTGTTTGCCATGAGTTTTGCAAGCCATTATTTTGGAGGCAGTTCCTCGCAACGCACCTACCACCCTGGCCATCTCAGATATACTTGTATCGCCTAACTGGCGTTTCCATTATTTCGGCAATCATTGGTATGCAGTTTGTGTTCCTTTTCTAAAATTTTTATACTTTCAGTGCTTAATTAAAAATTACTTCAAATTATAAAAATATATTACTCACACTAAGAAAAATCTGTTATTCAGACAGCGATATATTGTACAAATATTCGAAACCCATATGTTTGCTACGGAAATCTGTACGGAGCATACACTATCCATATGCTACATACGCATTGCCTTTTTTCCGCTTAAGTGTTATATCATGTTGCTGCAGGACGTCTGAAATCTAACAGTCTTCCGTATCTTATATACGTATACGTATGTTACATACATCAGCAATATGTTACATACCTACGTCCTTCTGCATGTGGGATCGTTACCGTCTATGTATAAAGCTATTTCTTTCATATGCAAAGTTCTTAGTTGGAACACTTACACGCACAGTATTATAAAACTTACGTTCTCAGTTATAAGTTTGCTGCAATATGTTACATATAGTCGTACATTAAATTTAAAAACTACAGGATTTACGTATGTAACCTAACGTTTTCACGTACATCACATGCGTTTGTTTCTTTATTCATTTATTACAAACAAATGTACTCCGAGTATAACAGAGAAAATATCCATGTGATTACAATTCAAAATCCGCCTGATTATTTTAAAGTTAAGTTGTTCTTTACCATTCACTTGAGGTTTTATTGACTTTCCATTTTAGTATATTGAATATGACCATACAGAAATGTGAAACTAAATATTTACATATTTTGATAAAATTAAGATTGATAAAATTACGGATGTGTAAAGAAAAATGGTAGATCGTTCACAAGCGTGAAAAACTTTGATTAAGAGGCGAAACACGAGTAGTCATTGTGATCGTAGAGGTAGACCTTTAATTCTGTTACAAGACTCAGAGGGATTAACTGAGAACTCAATCAGGGCAATTTTGGGTTTCACGACGGAGAAAATAGAAAGAAGAAAAATAACTACAAAAGTCGAAACAAAAGAAGAAAGCTGGAAGTCTTTGAGAAGAAAGGAAATAATAAGTAAATTAGAAGTCGGTTGATACCCTTCAAGACATATATATAATGTTGGATGGTTTGAAGTTTAACCATCCTTTTCAACATGGAGACTATGTGAAACATGATACAGTGATGTTTTTCCCAGTGAGTGCTAGCTGTTGAACCTTTTCTAAGTCATTTTGATCTGAGGTAACCAAAGGCTCTGCTGATCGCTTATAAATAATACGGCTATCAATGTCAATAGCGTGTGTTATCTATGCAAGCTGAACTGTTTTTCGCAATGTAGATAGGGCTAGAACGATTATTTCGGCCGGGTTGGTTAATGGAGTAAATTAGTTAACATCTGCAATGTGCTTAACTCTAGTTATTCATATCCCACATATAGAAATATTGCGTTTTGCGTGATCTTCCTTACTTTCTTTGCCAGAATTTACTATTAAGTAAAATTATATTAATGCTTTAGAGGCAAAGAAAGTGACACTTCATTTATATAAGTGTCTCTCTCAAAATTGAACCGCAACAGAGGAATAATATAATAATGAAGTTAATGAAAATATTTCCTGGATTCCAAGCTCCAAAAATGATAAAATATCTATTCTGCATTCGAAGCTGGTCTTCGTGTCCAAAATATCGGGATCATGAAACACTTTCAACACATGCTTCACAACATTGGTTCCCAATCTTGTTTATCTCGGGCCTACTTTCGTAAACTATGAATATTTCACGTCTCCCTTCTTTCAGTTAGTTGGTTATACGTGTTTTCTTGTCGGAATATATCTGTAAATTCAGATGCAGAATTGTCTCAAATATAATAATAATAATAATAATAATAATAATAATAATAATAATAATAATAATTATTATTATTATTATTATTATTATTATTATTATTATTATTATTATTATTATTATTATTATTATTATTATTATTATTATTATTAATCTGACTGACAGAAAGAAGTTAAGCATCTGGAAGGAAGGCCCGATGTCAACGTAACTTCGTACACGTGCATACCATCGGCGAAGATAAAAATAATTCCAAACGCAATCATCTGTGACTCCTAGAACGATCAACAAAGTACATTAGTGCTGACCTCAAGAGACCATGTTATTAACTCTGATAGGATATATAAGGCTGGCAAGCGCACTGTCAGATGGTTAGTGAAACTGTGAAGGACAACCAAGATTGTGCTCGTATTAGACAATGTTACCAGCACCTGACAGATTTGGAAAGAGGTCTCATTCTGGGTCAACATGTAGGCCTAATCGGCTGGCCGAATCGTGCAATATCCCGCTTTTATGTTTCTCAATCTTCCAGCAACGTCTACAATCCTTCTCACATTAAGAAATGTCAATGCTATTGTTTGAAACAAACTCTTAAAAACGAAGAGTTACAAGCAACGTAGGAAGAGAGCAGTATTTAATAGTCAAACACATAGCGTCTGTAATGTATACTAAAGCTAGATTGTAAACAACCATTACAACTGGTGCTTTGTTCATAATTTCACAGTTTTATACATCAGTAACTTGGTCTCTTCTAGCTAGCTCTTCACGCTCTCCAGTTTGGGTACTACTGCTTTACCCTGTGAAACGAAGAACACACCTTTTTTTTAAAATGGTTTCTATACCTCTTCTTACTTCACCCCAGTATATGACTCAAATTTATTGGGAGGGATCCAAGGTTTCGAGGGTCCAATAATAAATACACTACGTTTATGTAGTATCAAACAGTTGTTATTCTAAAGCCGGGAAAAAACGATAACTAGTTTTTGAGTACAGGCACCTATACTCTCACGAAAAAATTATAAAACTAGGTTGTTTTAATCAGAAAAAAATATAGTTCAGATGATGAGTAAACTCAAATGTTTAGCCTACATCAATCATTTCCTTGCTAAACAAATATAGTTTTACTAAGAAAATATACAAATGTATGTCAAATTACGAGGATAGTTCGGTCAGGTGCATACCCCGCATGGGTGTGACGCTGATTCAATCAGATCCGTCGGTAAAAGCCCTGTATTTTTCAGGGTATTCTGAATTTGACACACATTGCTCGTATAAGTTTCCTAATTGGATTTTATATGAAGCTCATCTCTGATAATTTTGAACGGGAAAGAAGAAAAAAGAAAAAATAGTTTATGCTTTTTTATGTCCAATGATGAATGTAGACAAAATGCAACGTGTTGCAAATAATATGGATCAATGATGACGAAATTGAGATCAAAAGCAATTTAAACAAAACGGGTGGGAAGGCATGTAAATTACATGTCATTAAAACAAGAATAACTCTTGAAGAGTTAGAAAATGTCTTTTTCATTATTTTCGGTTAAATTATTAATACGATTTTGAGTTTTTTTCTGTTAAAATGGTGCATTTATAAAGAAAACATTACAAGCAAGACTAATGTATGTCGTATTAGTCTAGTCGTGGTTTAGTTGTGATCAAAATACACATACTTGGAGAAAATAGCATATATTCCTATTGTAACTGTTCGTTACTCTAGCAGTACTTTAACCCAAAATAAGACTACATCAGATGTATTCTAGTTCCTAATGAAGAAATGATTACAGTATCCAATTGTTATACATATAATTTGATGTGTTGTTAACTATGTGTATTTTCTCCAGCATTAAATCAGTTTTTGGTAACACGTTCACAAGATCAAATAATTGTTAACCCTCTATTACATGATTTCTGTATTTACGATTGGAAAAAATCTTTTTACTCTGTATTTACAACTTTGGAGCATCTTTTGACAGAACCACAAAAGAATATCTTACAAGGTCACTTGGGGTGGGTGTTCTGGCTTTGTTGTATCCTCGTCGCCATAAGTGCCTTTACATCGCAGTGACGGGTATGTGACCGCGCAGTACTCCAAGGAAGGGATGGTTGTATAAGAATTTGTGATTAATTTTGAAGAGTTTTTATTTTGACTAGGGAATTAACATAGGTGAAGGGAGTAAAGACACAGATTTGAAGCATCAGTTCACTGTTATTGAAGCATCAGTGCACGAAAAGATTCGTATTCTCAGTTTTTCTATTTATTGTTTTATATGTTAAGTTAAACACCACAATATGTATCACTGATATCGCAGATCGTATTATTTTTTAAAATCGTGTTTGTAACCTATTGTCAAAACATTCGTCTCCAGACATGATGTAGAGAGAAGAGAAAGAGATACGACATCTGTAATATATGTATATGTGATTCACTAAGTAACTGTAGAAATTAGTTAAAGGTCACATAAGAGAGCGAAAAGGAGGTCTAGAAGTCTGAACTTTTTAGAAACGTCCTAGATAGGTGAAAATATAGTTAAAAATTGCAAAGGGTATTATGTAATTTACCTCTCTTTTCTTATATTCTAGTATACTTTTTCTTTCACATCCAAAGATCCCTATTCAGATTTACGAGATAAAGGTGAAGAGAGAAACATTTCCATTTCAAGAATTATATAAGGAAAAAAATCTTTTGACTTAGACTAGATTCGAACTCGCAACCCTTGAATCCATGGCTCAGCGCTCTACCAATTGAGCTAACAACTTCGGTTGGAAAAGCCTGATTTCTACAACTACTGGTTGCTGAATGATGTGTATTAACCAAGTTTGCCGAGATAATTGCTTCATATAGCTATTGCAATAATATTAATAATAATAACAATAATAATAATAATAATAATAATAATAATAATAATAATAATAATAATAATAAAGCAGAAGAAGAAGATCAGAATTTAAAAAGTCGCATATGTTAAAAGTTTGACGTGCAGAGTAAGTCCTAATATGAGATTTTATTAATTATATATAATAAATGTAAGCGTGGTTTATTCGTGCGTGCTATTCAAACTGCGTAATTCACTACCTAGTCCCATAAGGGTTGTACAGTATGGTACAGTAGCCTTGCGTCCTCCAACCGTGAAGAATGTTTCGGTTTGAACCTATGCGTGTCCTAAGAGGAAGGAGGGGATTGAAAGAAAGAAAAGTGGTTTAGAAATTATGCAAACGTAGAATATCTCACGAGGTGAGGTGATATAGAGTTCAGCGTGTCTTTCTGCTACTACTCTATACAAGACGTGCATCTACGACTTAACGTCGAACCCGAACCACACGACTCCTGACGGGAATCGAAACCCGTATCACCTCTAGTTCTATTATGGGAGACACAGGAACATATAAAAATAATCGAAAATGAACGATATTAACGTTAAATCCAAAGCTTTCGACGTCCTAAAAATTCGTAATTGAAAGATATGAGTGTCTATTCAATAGTTTTGGGGTCGCTGAAGTGAATAATGACACTCCAGATACCAAGAAAGCCCAAGGCTTTATTCTTCGTTAGCGGCAAGTTTATTCAGTTGTTCCTGCTGGAAATGGATTCGTACTATTTCATTCCGATTCAAATACGTATTCTACTGGGAAAACTAATCTCAAATATATCTAATGGTTATATTTAATGGAAATAGACATATGTATTTTTGAATATTGTATATGAATTGCAAATTCATACTTTATCTAGTAGAAAATGGTGCATCCAGGATATATTCTGAAGTAATAGGGAGAACTTTTGGAGGTATATTTTATTAATCTACTGTCGAATTTAGTGTGCAATAATTTCACACAATTTACTTCGGAACTATCGAGACGAGACTGAGATAGCTATTTGTCGATTGAAAGGGGACTAATACTGTAAGTAGTCTCGTTTTGATACCAGTCTTACTTCGGGGCTTGTTCTCTAGTAACTGGTTGCGTAGTGCACCTACATAAGACGTCGTATATTTATATGTTTGAGAACTTACCCCACCTCCAGTTGACGGATCGTTCTATCTAAAACTACCAGACCGTTTATGTAATTTTTCGTTTAAGTACAGGTCCTATTCTTATGTCAATTATTTTCTTGCAACAGAGAATGAAAAATGTAACAGTTATAATGTTGATCGCGCATAATCCTGTATAGATAAAAGGCACTTTATAGAGTGTCGGACTCCGTGGAGTAAACTGCCTTGGTGAGTTCATCACTGAACGCGTTTCTGTCCTACTCGTGCAATGACGTCACCTTTGACACTCGCTCGTTACAGAACCACAGGAGAAGTAACGCTGTTGTCTGCTTACTCGCTTGCTGTTGTGTATTCTCTTTGGAACCTGATGTGAAATTGCTGTTTTCTTCTTACTTTCAGCTGTCTTTTGGTATTTCTAATTTAGATGTCTATTATATTAGTGGAATTTTATTCCGTCATGGAAATATATTTTATTTCTTTTTAAATGTCAATAAAAAGAAAAGTCTATTTGGACAACTTTCCCCACAACTCTAGAGTTATTGTCTGTGGTGCGCTTTTCTTTCCTTTTCCTTAAGGGCCCCGGTGGCTCAGTGGTAGAGCGTTCACCTCTGGTGCTTGGAGTTCCGGGTTCGATCCCAGCCACCTTCAAGTGAACTTTGTGAAGGACAAACACCGTGTGCGTGGGTTTCCTCGGGGTTCTCCCACTTCATTCATTACTCATCATACCAACCCCCTTTAGCATAACCGTCGGACGTAAAACTCAAAGATTTCATTTTTCTTTTTTTTCCTTAAGTTGTATCCCCAGTTGGCCTAATCCAGTTGCGTTTGTCAATCAGAATTTCTTTCCAGAACTTTTAATTTTCTCACTTCATCACTTTCTTCATTTGCTTGTAAAATGTTCTTTCGGAGGAAGAACTTTTCAGTTGCTTGTTTAGTTAATTTATACTTATGTATGTTCTAAATGGGATAAAATATTAAAACCTCCGGTTCACACTTGCTAACAAATTCATTTTTTATGATGCCTGTTAATTTTCTAATGATGTTCTTTCCTTGGCTCACTTTTCGGCTCGGCTCGGTGGTTACTGAGCCGTGATCCGATCCGCTCAAGCCGTTGACAACACTGGTACTGTTGTAAATAATTCATCATGTAGTGCCGAGTTTCTCAAGTATATATATCTTCAATTAATGCAGATGTTACTGTTCCCTGCTGTGTATAAGGTTCTTCAATGGCTTCAATATTTTTAGGTAGAATGCTTTTCCATTATATACCCTCTTATCTGTACTTAAATCTTAGAGAATCCGGATGGTCATTGCTTGAACTCATTAGTTTTCTAGGTATCAGGACATTTGCGGTAAAACCAGAACACCAGTTTTTCTGGGATATTTGCGGTACTGTTCAAAACTTTCCCTTAAACAGTAGGACATTTGCGATACACACCGTGGAACGTGCGCCGAAATCATCCGTTTCAGCCCCGTTAATCTAAATTAGAATGAATACATTAATAAAGAGGTTGGGTATGCAGATGCAACAGCCTAATATATGTGATTCATTCTGTTTGGCTGATTTTAGTAGGTCATGAATATATAAGAGGAGATCACGCGGGCTGCTTAATGGAAACTATCACAATAATCGAAACATCTAAGAAACCATGCGTTTCTCAGCAGGGTTTTCAGTACAGACAATATTGAAATTTCAAGAACGGGAACATATCTTGAAGGAAACAAATATTGTCCCTTGGATCTTCGTCCTTTTACCAGCAAGAGATAGTAAGAGATATCAGAGTTTTTCAGTTTGGTGAAGGTTAATATTATGATTGGAATCCGAAATTAAGCAAATTACGTTTCGAGCAAAAAGCAATAACATCTCGAAGAACACTGTTCCAGGAAACGCACATTACTTGGTGTAAGTTCCATTTTAATCAGTGCTTGTGGAGGAAGGTTCAGGAATTAGGACTCAACTATAAATCAGTTCCAGAGGTGAGGCTCCGCCTCAGAATTTCTTTTGCCCTACCATTTCTCCCTGTAGATGATATTGCTATTGGGTGGCTTTCCATTATCGAAGATGCATCACATCACGAAAGACTTTAGGTTTTTAGATTATCTTGCAGAACAGTGATTAAGAAATAATGCCGGTTAAATAATACTGGTATTGACATATTCATGTGAAACTACTTGAATCAAGAGCACAGAACGAATAATTCTGTTGAAGGTGGAATTACAGAATCAAATCATTAATAAGTAAATGAACTCCTAAGTGTGTTGTTTAGAAGTATCTAAAAAATGAGGCTGTGTACAGTAGCTAGCTGTATCAAAGAAGACCTTTAAACATTGAAGGGAAACGTAGACAACAAGCGTACATAGAATTGGACGGAAGAATAGAAAAAGCATTAACTGATTATGTATCCTCAAAAAATGTCAAGAAATTCTTGAGGAAAATGGTACACATTCAAAAGTTGGAGTAATTATTGTTTCTTCCAGAATAGAGGCTACGTTGTTTATTGTTTTTATTATTGTGATTGTAAGTTGTCTCAATCTATCCATCATAATTATCTGTAGTTCTTGGAAAAGTGTTAATGAAAGCTATGAAAGAAAACAAAAATATAAACATTTCTAGAAGTTTCCTTTAAATATTATGGACAGGCATTTGACCAATGAGAGATAAGAATTTGTTTACATTTTCCAGTTTTGGCCAATCAGAAGCAAGCATTTGTTTACATCTTTCGGATGTGTCTACCATGTATCCTAGTAAATGTTTTTCTTTTCACTTTTCTGTATAATTGATCCTTATATTTGAGTTTACATGTTCTTAGTGTTCTGAGAAAAGTTTGTATGTATGTATGTGAGTTAATAATGGTTTCATATTCTGAAAGAAGATTTTTAGTCTGCTTTTAGTATGCAAAAACCCGAGTCCCCTAAAACAGTCATGTTATTTTCCCCTAAAACAAAGTGCTAGCTACACCAATGTTATAAAATTTGGTCGTTGTGTAGCAGTTGATACTGCGTGCTTATCCTGTAACTGAACACTCGAAAATATTTTCTCTTAGCAAAGAGAATAAGAAGTTATTTCAAATAGTACCGCAAATGTCCCAATACCACAAAAGTCAATACTCGAAGTACCGCAATTGTTGCAGTATCACAAATGCCGATACCGCAAGTGATTCCCTTTCAATTTTCTAAACAATCTTCATTTAATTCCTTTCTCAAAAGCAATTTTCCTGCACAATTCTGTACTTTGATTTTTCTACAAAACGAAAGGAACAAATAGCAGCTGAAATACAAACGGATAAGGACGAATTTTACTTCTTTCTGTTCCTTGTTTGATCTACATAAATAATTTTAGAAAGAATAGGATTATTTTTTTTTTAACGATACATGTAACATTAGGGTGGTCCAAAATCAAATGCAAAAATTCAACTTGTTCAAAATAATAGTCCACAAGGCTTATTTTTTCCTCTAGCCATAACCTATTTACTTGCTTAATTTCAGCTCTGTTGCTTAATATTTACAGGTCGCTCCATTTTAAATCTTTTTGTTTATGTAGTATTACCAATGAACTAACGCTAGAAGTTTTCTGAGGTATACGCTGGACCGTTCTCAAAAATATAGCGTATACCCTTCTCCGTATATACTCGTTCATTCGTAAATTTAAGGTAAATATATGCTGCACTAGAAAAATATTAGGTTCCTAATGGGTATTATATTCATGTATACTATATTATAGGCGTCAAGACTACAATGTAATTTAACACAGTTGCTGTGCTAATAGCCGGATAGCCGGATAAGTTCGTAGCTTTCATTGTGATCATTAGATGGTGTCATCATGTTATGGAGGTAGTCCTCTCTAGTGTCTTAAAAAATAAAATGAAATTTTTGAGTTTTACGTCCCACGGTTATGCCGGCTAGGCTAAAGGAGATGGTGATGTTGAGAAATGAATGAAATGGTGGAATGAAGAAAGTAGGAGGAAACGGGAGAACCCCGAGGAAATCAACGCACACGGCGTTTGTCCACCACAAAGTTCACTTGGCGGGAGCAGAATTTGAACCCGGGACCCCATGCACCAGAGGTGAACGCTCTACTACTGACACACCACGGCCCCTCTCTAGTATCTTCAAATGTTTGTTTAGTCCGGCAGAAGGTCTATCAACTTCATCGTTCAAACAATTTCATAAACAGTGGTCATCAGTAAATCAGGATGATTTACAAAGATAACTGACGACCTATTTGAGAGTCCAGTGATGCACAGATGCTATGCACGAAATCCATTGAAGCACAAACATATCAGATGTTAAAATATTTACCAAGTGCTCCTTAAGCCAAGAAGCCTAGAGATGATTATAAGGAACTTTTGCGTTTATTTTCATATTTCTTGGTGGATGCAACGACAATCAGTCATTTCGAGCTCGAGACCCAAAACATCACGCTAGATGGATGGGGAAAGGCATTTAAACAATGATTTTTTTTTAAGTCTCAATTTAGGATGACTACGCGAAAGTAAATTATCACATGTTTAGCGCTGTTTGTCAGCCTTGTTTATGTGAAAAAGTGGAATGAAGCTCCCCTTGTCAACCAAATCCCTCTCAATGACTAACTTTATGTCAGTTTTGAAAACTTACTCAGAGGATTGCATTTCTAGTAGTGCATGTGCAGCGTTTTTGTCTGCACTTTTATCAGAATTAGCTTTTTTTTTTTATGAGAGAGTATCAGAAGAAAGAAAGGAAAAGATGGTCCAAAGCCTGCAGCGGCCAGCATAACCAAACATTCCACTACGACTTAAGTTGACAAAGAAACCCGAAGATCTTAATTTGGAGGATCTAGTAACAGCAAGAACACTCAATATTTGATGTCCTAATGAAAAAAGGCAAAGAGAAGTCTCAATCTTTCCTCAAACAAACACTACAACGCTGCCGAGATAATGCTTTTTTTTTTCAAGAATTTTGTGAATTATCAAAATAAATGGCTGTGGTGAATAATGTAGCTGAAAGAGGTATCAGTCTCATCCAAAAGTATAATGAAGCCTTGACAAAAGACTAGGAACAGAAACAGTTTATTCTTCGATTGGTCGAAAACCATCTTAAAAATGTTTCCACTCCACTGAAGAAAGCGTTTTTTAAATTGAGATACAAATAGTGACATTTTTCTAAAAGTTTTGGCAACAAATCAGGGGTAAAACTGAGGGGGAATGGGGGGACGCCGTTAGCCTCACTTCAAAAAATATACATGGCATCTCCTACTTCCTAAAATATTACAAATGACAAAAATAGGCACGCGGGACAGCGTGACCGAATGCGTCCCCATGCCTTTTCAGATCCACTTTTAATCCTACAATAACTAAAACAAGGCAAAAATGAAGCGACCTGTAAATATGACTTAATTGTACTGAAATTTCGTTGGTTATTTGTATACATCACAAGGAATAAAATAAACCTTGTGGACAATCGCCTACTGTTCGTTTTATATTTTGGCCCACCCTAATGTGACATATTAAAGGAGAGTGCTTAAGATTGACATTACTGTATAACAAAAGCCTCAACTATGAAAATATTCTAATAAATTATCTTCTATCTTTCTGATAAAGAAAATAAAGTTGATACCAGATATAAATAACGAAAAAACATATGAATTTAAATGTAAAATTTGAGTCCAAAATACCCACTTATAAACAACTGCTGAATTTTAGAAAATAAACACATGTAAATTGAAGTTATGTGATTAACTTGGAGCTTCAAAAACCAACACCCAGAAACCGCCGTGTAAAGTTTAACTGATGCAAATTTTTTAATTGCATAACTTGCTTTCGGCTAGGCGGGGAGTCCGCCTCCAGACGCTTGCATTTGCTCTTTCTCCGGCCTCTCACTTCTCATATCCCTAAGATCTCTGATCTTAAGTGGTTTCGAGATATGGCATATCTTATTCTAACAATTTCAACCCCCAACTTTGTCTTCCTGCTGTTTTTCTTCTAACCGTAATATCAAAAAACTGAAATACATATTTAATCAAGATGTTTCTACTCTTAAGGGATTTTGGAATATGGCCATTCTATTTTACCAATTACAATTTAAACCTTTTTTTTTTCTAAGGAAAAATGAAAAAAACGCAGAAACATGTCTTTAATTGTTTTACTTGCAAAACCTAAACACCAATTTTCATTCCCGGTGGAAGCTCATATATTTCGAATTCCGCGTTAATCAGTAGGTTCACGTTTCATATAGCTTCGCTGCTGAATGGGACGTTAAACTCAAAATCAACTCAACCAATTTTCATGTCAATAACCTTAACGATTTTCGAGTTATGACCATCCAATTATAACAATTGTAACTTTACCCTATTTTCTTCCTTCCTAGGGCAAATATCATAAAAGCGCTTACATACATATCTAATTATTTTAAATGAGAAGTCCATATACCAAATTTCATGTCGTTAACACTCAAAGATTCCAAGGTATGGGCATTTAAAGATAATTGCCACTCCTCTTTCTCCCTTTTCCCTTCAAATTTCCAAATATTCTTCTTTTAGTGGGACCTTACATTACAAATCATATGCCCTTTCTAAACTTCAAGTTTCTAGCTTAAGCGGTTTGGCCTAGCGTTGATCAATCAGCCAGCCAGAACTAGTTATTTTATATAGAAAGATACATAATAAGCAAATTAATGACAAAAATATTATTACAGAAGCAGTATAGCAAAGAACTCATATACTGTGTTAAAATATGTAGATATTCATTAATTTGGTAAAATTCATAAAACTAAGGGCACAAGCTTAGCGTACGCGCGTTTGGCGTGGGAGACCCAGGTTTGATTCCCGGTGGGAGCTCATGTGATTCGGATTCCACTTTAATCAGTAGATCTACGTCTCATATAGCCTCGCTGCTGAACGGGACGTTAAACTCAAAATCAGCTCAGCTCTGCTAAGGGCATAAGCAGCGTGGATCTACGGCTTTTTGGGTCCAACCACAGATGACAAAATTACACCCCTATTGCTTTACAATTGCTGTATATCTCCCTGCTTTGGAAATGAACGGAACTTAACATTCTCTTCACCAACTTTTCTATTTCGTGTGTTCATTTTAAAGCCGTACACAGCGCATGAGGGCATTGCTAAAGTTTTCAAAGTCAATGTAAGAAATACAGATGAGTTCTATTTACACAACGTGTACAGTACAAAATATACAATAATATTCCACATAGAAAATATCATACACAACAGTGTGTAAGAAATTCATCAAATGTTTAAAAACCAAAGAAAACGTACTTCAACACAAATGCAATTAAAACCTGACTCTGAGAGCGCGACAATATTATCTTGTTCGAAGGGTCAGTGATTTTTTGTCGAACAGGCTGAGCGTGGGCTTATCTTGTCTTATGTTTCGCAACATTGCTCTTGGTCAAGTGCCCTATTGCTTGTGCCTTTAGGTATTTGCCCTAAAGCTATACAGCGAGTTGTGTGCGTTCTGTTACTCCTTCCCTGCCCCTGGCTGTTTGCGAAAATATCATTTGCTTTTCATGCATTGGGATAAGGGGCAAGACACCTTGGAAGGGAGTAACATATAAAATGATCGAAAACCACAACCGATGTTCATTTAGAGTTCATAGTTTCGAGGTCGCTGAGATGGTTAGGCGTAAAGGTATCAGCTATTTTCTGTTAGTGATTTCTTCATATACGTCTACCAAGTTAACGAATCAGTGGTAGAGCGTTCACCTCTGGTGCTTGGGGTCACGGGTTCGATCCCAGCCCCCGCCAAGTGAACTTTGTGGTGGACAAACACCGTATGCGTGGGTTTTCTCGGGGTTCTCCCGTTTCCTCCCACTTTCTTCATTCCACCATTTCATTCATTACTCGACCAACGATATAAAACCAAGTTAGCATTTTATAGTAAAAGAAAGCTACAAAACGTGAAAGAAGATAAGAGGCAACCGAAGGCTCTAAAAAGTTTCTTTCGAGTTGAGTTGATTTTAGTTTAGCGTCCCTTTCAGCAGCGAGGCTATATGAGACGTGGACCTACTGATTAACGTGGAATCCGAACCACATGAGCTCCCGCCGGGAATCGAAAAAGTTTCTTTCGAGTGCTGGACAAAATCATACAAATATTGAGGTGGGGAGTTGTCAATATCAGTCACTGTTAACGAAAGAATTTGCAGGTCGACATTCTTTTGACTCTGTAAATTTATTTTACCTGATTACAGTAATTTAATTGTTGAATTAAAATGGAACGATACGGTCATTTCGGTTACGGGTCTGAATTAAATTTCGTGTATTTCAAAATTTGTTTGAATACAATTAGTTTTCCCGTGGCATATAAGTATATAACTTGAAAGGATAAAATCGAAAGCGACGAAAGGTCATTTGGATGACAAGTATTATTTTCAGTACTCTCACTTTCAATCACAGCAGCGTATACAGATGCTCGTTTTATTATGACAGATAACAATAATTATTAGCGTACGCGCCTTTGGCGTGGGAGACCCGGGTTCGATTCCCGGCGGGAGCTCATGTGGTTCGGATTCCACGTTAATCAGTAGGTCCACGTCTCATATAGCCTCGCTGCTGAACGGGACGCTAAACTAAAATCCACTCCACTCCACAATAATTATTAATCCATTTTCTGCTAATAAATTTAGATGGAGCTATATTTTAAATTAGTAATAATTCTAATGCAAAGTAGAGTTTTGATTATTAGTTACTTGTGTTCAGGGATGTACCGACATAGGTGCTACGGATGTGCACGAGACGAGTCGAGACAGGATTTTCCAGACTAAATTCGAGTCGAGACACGGCTCTTCCAATAGAGAAATATACATTTTTCGAGTCGAGCCATCACTTTTACAGCACATTTTCGAGACGAGACAGCCACAAATCGTTTATCGTGCGCATCCCTAATAGGTGCAGTTTTCCATTCAGAAAAAATCTTCCGGGGGGCACACTTAGTATTCAGAGGGCCACTGCTGGTACTCTTTTATTTATTATTATATTATAGACGTATTATTTTGATCTCCTCCCGGGGGGAGTGGCCCCCTAAAATATGTGTGGACGAAACACTGAACAGGCAGTCTGAGAGTCTGGATCTCCCAATTAGCACAATTTCAGGGGGCAAATACACAAAATTATTTGCATTTTGTAGGCTATTCCGAAAAACTCTTCGGACCCCAAAGAAAAATCTTGGGTGCATCATTGCTTGTGTTTACATAGTGTTACTGCCTGATTTCGAACGTCTATGTTGGAAAGAAACATGAAAGAATTGAATTGTTCTATAGGCATAAAGGGCCCTGAAAAGAATTTTTGCGGAGAAACCTGATTTTAAAGTTCTGCCACTGATCGGGGACAAATTACATATAAATTAAGACACACACTTTTGTCATTTGTTGTGTATTGAACTAGTTTAACTAAAATTAATAAAGAATTATTAGAAATCAAGTATATCTCAAGAACGATTAAATGGACTAGCTTTGATGGCCATTGAAAATGACATTCTGAATGAAATTGATATGGATGCAATAATAAGAGATTGTGCCAAATTGAAAGCCAGAAAAGTGTCTTTATAACATGAACTTTACAGTAACAAAGAAAACGAGAAATTAAGCTAATTACCATATTTGTATCACTAGAAAACACTATTTAAATATACTTTTAATGAAGTGTAAGAGCATATCTCTTTGTCAAAATCAAACCTGTGATAATGTTAGACTTGAAGCTCATTAGTTTTATTCTATTTCGACTTTTGTTTCAACTGTATTTGTCAAAATACATCTTAGGTATACATTTTAGTTGTTTCCTGTGCTTATTTAATAAAAAAAGATATAAATTATTAAAACTGGAACTTTGGTCATGATTCATCCACAGTTAATTAGGTTTAATTTCGCCATTTTCCTTTAATACTCACAGGAAGACTGAATTATTATATATTGAAGAAATTTCTAATTGTAACAATTATCTGAAGAATTTTTGTCCATTACAGCATTCTATTATTTTATTATCATATAGGCGGGGCGCCTAAATATTGTTTGCTTACAGTTACGAAATGTCTACAACCGACCCTGTTACTGTTATATATATATATATATATATATATATAGAGAGAGAGAGAGAGAGAGAGACGGAGAGAGAGACAAAGTTTTGACTCAGAAAAAGTACGTTGAACGTACGATGCTACATGAGCTCCTGGAGGGATTTCAAATGAATTTAGTATACGTATACATTACCATCTGGACAATTTACCCCTAAAAATGCTTTCGATCACTGAAATAAATTCCTGCCGATGTCCCTGTAAAGCAGTAAGAATTTTAGGGACTGATCAGGGGGTAATGCCTCCCTGGAGCAACGACAGTTCCCCAGTATTTGTGTGTTACCACTCTTCACTCTCAGTGTACTGAAACTTAAGTCAAAGGAACTGTTCTGAAATCTTCACCGGTTCTCTCCTCTGAAACCGCATGCAAATGGGGCCGACCTTGGTCATTTACCACATCTGGAATATTACTATTTATGTCAGAGATACCGAAAAATATATATTCGACACAAATATAGGATATTTTCGATTTTATTTTATTTATTTATTTATTTATTTATTTATTTATTTATTTATTTTTTGCCTGTCACCCTCCCACTCTGACCTCCATGCCAACCAAGGCTTAACTTGTTCCTAAGCAACATCGACAGCGTCACTATTCATCTGCGACCACGAAAACTATGATTTCGATACTAATATTGTTCATATTTGACTACTTTTACGTGTCCCTTCCCCCCTTATTACGAATGACTTCAGTGTCTCGCCCCACTGGAGCAATTTCAACAAACTTAAGTATAGCTATACCACCTGTAAAATAAATGTGCGGGTGATCTTTTTCGGAGAGAAATTCATTAGCTACTTTTCCAATGTGGTGGCTTTATTCGCTTCCCATGCTAAAGATTGCCAAAGAGCTCAACTTTATTTGCACCACTGTGCTATGAATATAGATTTTAATGGCATTCACTTTACTGAATGCTCGCTTAGGTGTTGCTCCCGTCACAGGAAAAGTGAGATACTGTTATAAATGAGTAGGGATATAAACAAATACGGAAAACTGTTAGCAATGACACCACTCGAAATGAGTTTTCGCAATATAATGGGGCAGTATTTTATTCGAATGTGAGGGAAATCATTGCGTAAATTGTCCCTTCCCCTCCTTAGAAGTCTAAGCTACAATACGTATCTAATAATTTTGAATTAGAAATATATGCATAGAGTTTCATATCCTTAATTTTAAAGTGTCCTGAGTTAAGTAAATGAATAAACTTCCTGCTAACGAAAGAGTAAAGTTTTGGGCTTTAATAGTATCGGGAGTGTAATTATTCATTTCAGCGACCCCGAAAGCTATTGAATAGACAATCATATCTTTCAATTAGGAATTTTTAATTTTCACCCCTCCAATTAAACCTCCATGGCGATAATGCTAAACTTTGATGTGAACGATATAGAGGGTATCATACATACTTCATGTACTCAAAAGCTATGGATTTAACATTAATATCGTTCATTTTCGATTATTTTTACATGTTCCTGTGTCTCCCATAATAGAACTAGAGGTGATACGGGTTTCGATTCCCGTCAGGAGTCGTGTGGTTCGGGTTCGACGTTAAGTCGTATATGCATGTCTTGTATAGAGTAGTAGCTGAAAGACACGCTGAACTCTATATCACCTCACCTCGTGAGATATTCTACGTTTGCATAATTTCTAAACCACTTTTCTTTCTTTCAATCCCCTCCTTCCTCTTAGGACACGCATAGGTTCAAACCGAAACATTCTTCACGGTTGGAGGACGCAAGGCTACTGTACCATACTGTACAACCCTTATGGGACTAGGTAGTGAATTACGCAGTTTGAATAGCACGCACGAATAAACCACGCTTACATTTATTATATATAATTAATAAAATCTCATATTAGGACTTACTCTGCACGTCAAACTTTTAACATATGCGACTTTTTAAATTCTGATCTTCTTCTTCTGCTTTATTATTATTATTATTATTATTATTATTATTATTATTATTATTATTATTATTATTATTATTATTATTATTATTAATATTATTGCAATAGCTATATGAAGCAATTATCTCGGCAAACTTGGTTAATACACATCATTCAGCAACCAGTAGTTGTAGAAATCAGGCTTTTCCAACCGAAGTTGTTAGCTCAATTGGTAGAGCGCTGAGCCATGGATTCAAGGGTTGCGAGTTCGAATCTAGTCTAAGTCAAAAGATTTTTTTCCTTGTATAATTCTTGAAATGGAAATGTTTCTCTCTTCACCTTTATCTCGTAAATCTGAATAGGGATCTTTGGATGTGAAAGAAAAAGTATACTAGAATATAAGAAAAGAGAGGTAAATTACATAATACCCTTTGCAATTTTTAACTATATTTTCACCTATCTAGGACGTTTCTAAAAAGTTCAGACTTCTAGACCTCCTTTTCGCTCTCTTATGTGACCTTTAACTAATTTCTACAGTTACTTAGTGAATCACATATACATATATTACAGATGTCGTATCTCTTTCTCTTCTCTCTACATCATGTCTGGAGATGAATGTTTTGACAATAGGTTACAAACACGATTTTAAAAAATAATACGATCTGCGATATCAGTGATACATATTGTGGTGTTTAACTTAACATATAAAACAATAAATAGAAAAACTGAGAATACGAATCTTTTCGTGCACTGATGCTTCAATAACAGTGAACTGATGCTTCAAATCTGTGTCTTTACTCCCTTCACCTATGTTAATTCCCTAGTCAAAATAAAAACTCTTCAAAATTAATCACAAATTCTTATACAACCATCCCTTCCTTGGAGTACTGCGCGGTCACATACCCGTCACTGCGATGTAAAGGCACTTATGGCGACGAGGATACAAAAACAACATGCATTTGACACATACGCTTTTCTTCTTAGTGACTTTTATTACAAAATATGATATGGCGAAATACATACCACGAACTTAGCACATTTACATATGATGAGTTATAGCTTCATGTGTGTCCCAAGAGCAACAAACTTAACATAATGACATTGATTACTTATAGGAAAGAATGTACAAAACAAAAACTATGGTATAATTCAACAATCTATATATATACAAAATTGAAAATCACTATGTTTGTGACTCTAAATCTCCTGAACCGCCCGACCGATCTCGATCAAATTTATAACATGGATGAGGTTCAAGGCTGGGCTGGTTTTTGGCTATTCACTTTGATGGTAAAACTGAAGGGAGGGGGATGGGATATAAAAAATAAATAAAACTTACTCCTGAACCGCTCCACCGATCTTGATCAAATTTTCAACATAGATGAGGTTCACACCTGGCATCATTTTTATGATTTAAATTTGACGGAGGAACTTAGGGAAGGAGAAGAAGGGGAAGATATATAAAAATCAATTTATATAAAACTGAAAGTGACTATTTTTGTAACTTAATAACTCTTGAACTATCCAACCGATCTCAACCAAATTTTCAAGATGCATAAGGTTCGGATCTAGAAACATTTTTGTAATTTCATTTTAACGATTGATCTTAGGGGTGGGAGAGGGAGGGGGATTTATAAATAAAAACTAATAAATCCTAATATCTTTTGAACCACCCAACCAATCTCGATCAAATTTTCAACATATATGAGGGTCGGGCCCTTTATGTTTTTTTATGGTTTCACTTTGACAAGCCAACGTAGGAGAGGGAGAGGGAAGAGATATATGTAAAAAAAAATAAAATAAAAATGACTGCCTTCGTGACTTCATCACTCTTGAACCACCCGACCGGTCACAATCAAATTTTCAACATACATGAGTTTAAAGACAGGCATTACTTTCGGCTATTCACTTTGACAATGCAACGTAGGGGAGGAGGAGAGGGGAGGAAATTTAAAAATGATCTAAAATGACCGGTATTAGTGTTGAATCCATAGTTTTTGGGGTCGATGAGGTGGTGGGTGAAAAAGAGACAGAACTTTCTTGGTTACCTTTATAATTTACTCATTATCACTTACTATTGTGATACGTTAACATTACTCTTACCTCCTAGTTTGTAAATAGCCGAAAAGTATAATTTTCTTCCTTTATTATTTTAGCAAAATTTAGATTTTTAAACAGTGCACTTTTAAAAACTATTCAACTCATTTTACTCAGTTATCCCAGGTGAAAGATTTATATATATACGTACATATTATATATACGTACATATTATATATACGTACGTTTTATATAAACGTACATACAAATTTGTAAACATATTATTGTCTTATTTCATCTCATATTTGTGAAGCTAGAACGCGTGTCTATCGTAACATAAGCTTCACATTTCACATTGATGTTCATTATTTCTTTGCTCATGGCTGTTTGACCTTTGGTTCAAAGCTGTCTATTGTGTAGATGCAGTATTCATGATGTCACCGTAATTGGATAACCGAATTTCTACTCAAATATCAAAGCAGCTGTCGACTGAGGCAAAAGTGGATTCCTGAACGAAATTCAACGATGAAATTTCCAATATTATGATTTCTCTTTAAGTATTCAGTTACGTTGTACTCATACAGTGAAACCTGTCTTTAGCGGAATCAAGCGGGACTCGCAAAAATTTCCCTTAAAGTCAGGTTTCCGCTTGATGGAGGTAGACCTTTCCTTAAAAAAAAAAAAAAAAAAAAAAAAAAAAAATACAATTTCAATTTCGTGTCCTTCAATTATGGAACATAGTTTAGCAACCCATTCATCAAATGTTTCACTATTTACATCACACAATTCACCACAAAGAAAGTTAAAAACTATCTGATGGCTTTTGTAGGAAACTTTCTAACCATCCATTAGATGGTTTCAATTCAGTTTTACCCAGTTTTTCAGCTAACTTTTTTAGCGTATTCCTGTAATATATTCCCCGATATGCAGTGATTTGTCGATCTGACACTAACAAAACACTCCCACACTACTTCATTAGTGTCTTGGTTTTCAGTTTTTTTTAAGTTCTCTCTTTATTTTTTCATTACTGCAGTTTTCCTGCCGCTTCAAAATTTCCAGTTTTTTCTTTAGAACCTCATACATGTGAGTTTTACTGACGTTGAACATCTTCATGATTTGCTTAACATTCAATTATATCGTTCACTAGTATGAATTACTTTTCCCCTGGTGTTAAGATCAAGCACAACCCGTGTTTTACAAGCCATGCTGCTAATGCAACTAATGCAAAAATGTAAGTTTAGAGGTATATTGGTAAAAGTTGGATTGCAACGGTAATTGTTAAGGCATATAACCGAGAGTGGAGAAGGTCAAGGGCAGTAAACAGGAAATTACTGTACAATTCTGATTATTGGTTGCAAAGGTTTGTCAAGGTACTTTTCGTTTCTTTCAATCTTGTATGTCTATGTTTATGACATTTCAGAAAAACTCCCTGCAGAGAGCAAAGGGTGAAGAAAAAGGAGACCCAGGTGAGGAGGATCAGAAACCGCAAATGAGAAACAATGACATCGTTCTCGCAAATGTTCTGCACATGAGTTTTTGCTTCAGGCCAAGATGCATTTCATTCAAAATGTCGCGCGGTATACTTCAGGACACAGAACAGGTTTCCCTGGAATTCTGAAAGTCCTCTGAACCCTTCATTGTTTGTCTTCACGACACGTGATAGAGATTTCGACTCTTTTTTTTTTTTTTTTTTGCCTCGATTCCTTTTTTTTCAGAACCAAAACTGTTTTGTCAGTTTCTCCTCAATTTTGTTGGTTGTCGCTAGTTGCTACTCAAGCGGAACAGAAGTACGCCTACAAGAAAACTGACAGCTGAAATGCTCCGAAGGACAAGCCGAAAATTTTCGGGAGTAAATATGAGTAATGATTGGGGAAGGTGAACACCGTCCAGAAAGATTTAACAAAACAACGAAGAATTTATCGCAGGCATTGTAATGTATATGTGTACCCTCTCAGAGGATATCTAAGAAATTTTCTAAATACTATAGTCCGAAACTCATAATTTTCCGTTAAAGGTTTTTTTGCTTTTGTCCGCATAACACAGTTTCCGCTTAATGAAGGGACATTTACACGTTTTTTTTAAACTCCAAAATCCATAGGACCCTGAAATATTTCCGTTTAAGACAGTTTTCCGTTTAATAAAGGGTCCGTTGAAGGCGGGTTTTACTGTATACGGTTAGCTTGGAAGACAGAGATTTAATACCGCATGAGACCGTATATGGTTTGGATTCCATTATTAAGCCGTACGTTTACATATCATATAGTCAAGGTGCTAAAAGGGACGTTAAAATTTCATTCTTTTAAGTATGGATTATTTATATTTATTTACAAGTAGTACAGGCGTCAATTTGAGTGCTGTGTCACTGTGTATGTGAATCGAACCTTAGGGAGAAAATAAAGAACAACATATATATAGGGTGATTCAATAAGAATGTACCAGGCCTATATCGCAGCAAATAATGCACGTAGAGCCTTCAAACAAAAAATTGCGATACCAAATCGTATGTGTAGAATGCAATAAAAATAGTAGCGAGACCAGTGGTGTCTCGTAAATACCTCCAACGGAGGGCAACTTTAAAATTTGAAATGGAAAGTGGTATAACTGCTGGCATCGTGCGAAAGGACATTAAATGTCATGCAACTTATAGAGGACAAACTTTGTCATATAGTTTCCCATTTAGCCGCTAGAGGTGTTGTTGCAGACTTGTATCTGACTACCCGTAGCAGGCCTTTATCTCAGTTAATAATGCACTAGAGCCGTCAAACAAACAATTGAACTACCAAATCGTATGTGTAGACGTCAATAAAAGTAGTAGCGACACCAGTAGCGTATCGTGAATATCTCCAACGGGGTCATCTGCAAAATTTGACATGGAAACAGGGCTTGGTTGTACCTCCATTGAAACAAGCGCACAATGGAGAATCGTCGAGAGGAAACACGTTTAAGTATTTTGTCCTCTGTGGCAGCAACACGATCGCATTACGAGTTCAAAGTCAGATGATGCGACGGGTTCAGCATGCGGAACCAAAGGGAAGAATAAATACTGGTCTGAAACGAACGGGACGTACAATTGTACATACGCGAAATCACACCGTGCATGTAACGACAACAATGGCGTCAGAAAGAAACAACGATGTGAGGAGGGTGCATACTGTAACAGTAAGCAAAGGTACATTTGTTGCTATTGAATGAAGCTCTAAATAGGGAACCAATGACATACGCAATATTTGAAGAGAGTGGTTTATGTATGGCTGCAACAGAAGCGCAGTGGATGGGGAGAACTATGATGAGGGACAATGTACGATGCTGTAACAAAATAGAAGAAGAAACTATTGATTGCAACGAAGAAAGACGAACCGAATGTGATGTTGCCAAAGCATGGAACAAAACATGGGGACAGAGAGCTGAGGCTTTGCAATCAAGCCATTGGAGAAAGATGAGTAAAAAGCTGAAAAATCAGCTTACCTTCTGCGGAGTGTAGTCGACGCCCCCTGGCTTTCACAAATGTTCAAAGCGATGTCCCCGAACAGCAATATAACGATGTATTCGCTGTACGTAATTGTGAGCAACAGCTTCCAACTCGGCCACGTTGATGGTCCGGAATGCGGTTGTAATGCGGTTTTGCGTGTTGCGAATTGTAGTTGGTCGGTTGACATACACAAGATCCTTAATTCGACCCCAGAAAAGTAGGCCATACAAGTAAGGTCGGGCGACCGCGGAAGAAACTGTGGATTGGAGCCTTTTCCGATCCAGCGTTGCGGAAATAGAACATTCAGCTCTTCCCTACACATGGCAGCATTACGTGCTGGACAGCCATCTAATTGAAACCACAGCGTCTGGCGTATATGGAGCCGTACGTTTTCCAATAGCGGCTGTAGATGGTGTCGCAAGAAATCATGAAACATTGTACTTGTTAAATGACCAGCAAGAAACCATGGCCCAATGACCTGAGTCAATACAATGCCACCCACACATTAAAGCGCCATCGGTATTGCCGATTGACTTGTCTCATCCATTTCTACAGAATACACAGGACACTACCTTGACTGATACCACGATGTCTTGCGATCTGCCGCGAAGATACATGAGGATTTACTGCAATAGCGGCAAGTACATCAATGGCAACGTCTTCATTTGGTACAATTCTTCTCCGGACATCATAGCGTCCACGCATGTTGCCTGTCTGCTGCAATCGTACTGCTAATCACCGCAGCAGATTGTTGGAAATAGCTTGTTGCTGTGGAAAGCGTTCAGCGTTTAATCGACCTGCAGCCTTATAATTTTCCCGGCATTCCCTTAAAATCATGAGCCTTTGGGATGGCTCCAAATTCGTATACCGCATGAATGTTATTTACTACCGACACTTCCTACTAGAATCACTCAAACATCAACACAATCAAAGAGGTTTCACTGTTTGTGGAAGTTTCGTATACGTCCCTTCACGAGCTTGTACTGCACAGGGGTAGTAGAACTTAATAGACGACACCTTGTCTAGTACACGGACCACTTTACCTCACTACAGAGGTTAATCATTTTCGGACTCTACCGCTTGTGTTACCTGTTTCCGCTACAGCATCGCTTCTTCTGCCCTCTGTCTGACATAGCAGCAAGCGCCTGTTCGAGGCCACATAGACTATGTCTTCAGCAAGGTCATGTACGTGTTAGCTACTGGATCTACAAGAGTACCACCACACAATCACTGGCAACGATAAATGAGTGTGCTTTTCGAAACAACGACAAAGAAGCCCACAACACATGCTCCCGGATTTGGGAGATATTTCATATTGTACGTACGCACACAAGATACATCACACTTCCACGTCTTTGTGGGTCTGGGCTACCCTTGGCTTAGGCCCCGAGTTAATCCTGCAAAGGTGTCAGCGGTTGTTTGCCAGGGCATGGTTTGCACGTACCCTCCCGGCATTCGCCTGGTGTGACTGGCGACACTCGCGTACCATCTAACTTTCACCTAGTAATGTAATCGTGTTGCTGCCAACGAGGAAGAAATATGACAACGTATTTGGTCTTGATGTTTCTCCCATTGTGCACTTGTTTCAATGGAGCCACAACCAACCCCTGTTTCCATGTCAAATTTTTCAGATGACCCCGTTGGAGATATTCACGATACGCTACTGGTGTCGCTACTATTTTTATTGACGTCTACACATACGATTTGGTAGTTCAATTTGCTTGTTTGACGGCTCTATGTGCATTATTAACTGAGATAAAGGCCTCCTACTAGTAGTCAGACACAAGTCTGCAACAACGCCTCTAGCGGCTAAATGGTAAAGAATATGACATAGTTTGTCCTCTATAAGTTGCATGACATTTAATGTCCTTTCGAACGATGCCAACAGTTATACCACTTTCCATTTCAAATTTTAAAGTTGCCCCCTTTGGAGGTATTCACGAGACGCCACTGGTCTCGCTACTATTTTTATTGCATTCTACATATAAGATTTGGTGTTGGAATTTTTGGTTTGAAGGCTCTACGTGCATTATTAGCTACGATATAGGCCTGGTACTTTCTTATTGAATCACCGTATATATATATATATATATATATATATATATATATATATATATATATATAATCTGTACTTAGTGCATTTTTGTGCACATATGGTACTTACATAAAAAATAATGTACTCCAGGGGAAAAATAATTGATTATTATAGGTAACAGTGTTTTACAAGGGTTGTATTTCTGAAATGAAATTTTATACTATGAAAGGAAGTGACATGGAAGTTCAAATGAGACATCCGATTTGATCCGTCAGGGGTAGTTGACGAGTAATTCAAGCATTCATGTACTACATATTGTAAGGTCCTGGTTCGTATCTTAAGTTAATCTTCAAAATAATTCAAAGCATTTAACACTTTCTTAACTGGTTTTTAATATTTGACCATGAGAAGTGTACATAATTAACTTTGCATATCCAACAAAATATCTAGACCTTTATACACACACTTATTTTCTCGTCAAGATGTCTACGTACATGTAAATTTATTTACGATGTTGCTATAGTTACAACAACTCTTATTTTAGTTACCGATTACACAAATAATATTTCGAAATCTCTATATGTCTTTCTTTTTCTTTATACATTATACTGCTCACATAATTCGCCTCTGATCCCTTTCTGTAAATAAGCACAGATTGCTAATGTTACATACAACGTTATCGTTGTAATATATTCATATACATGCTAAACACAGTATATGGTGACAAAAGGGAATTTGGAATGTAAGACCTTGCAACATTGACAGCTTTCATTTTTCAGAGGTTGGCAAAACTTGCCCTACAGTGTTTTGTTATTGCAATGTGATGTTGGGAGTAGTTTCTGAGTTGAACTGAGCGTGTGCATCTGGTATTTTATCGGGCGTTAGTACTACTTACTGTATGTAAACTGAATGCTGTGGATTCATTTTGTTTGTGTTTAATTGAAGTAAAAAAATGTCTCGCACTCGTGGTTGTAAGTACGCAGCTAACAACTTCTGTTATGTTTGTGGCGAGTTCACTTTCGTGAGGAACAGAAATAAAATCACACCCATCATCAAGAGAGCATATAAGCAGTACTTTGGCGTCGGAGCTGGTGATTTTGATAAGAAGTGGTCACCTAATATGTGTTGTGCTACATATTATTGTAAATTAATTAAGTGGTGGCAAGAAGAGAATGTTTCACTATTTGCTGTACCGATGGTTTGGAGGGAACCAAGGGACCATTTGACACACTGTTATTTCTGGGTATCCAAAATTCAGGGATTCACCAACAGCAAATCAAAGAAACATATTGTTTATCCGGATCTGCTGTCAGCAAGACGACCTGTGGCACATTCTGAAGCTTTTACCAGTTCCTTCAAGGCCCACAGATATAGAAGAGATGATTGATATTGAAGAAAGTAGCACTACAGAACTTACATCTTCTCCAGAAAAAGGAAGGAATCATTCGTATCAGGCACGAGTACGCCCACGCTACGTATATTACAGCAGGATGATTTAATGATTTAATGCGAGACTTAGGACTCAGTAAACAGAAAGCAGAATTGTTAGGCTCCAGGTTACAGGAATATAACATTCTCCACGAAACAACCAACATAACCTTCAGGAACAGAGAACGTGCTTTTGTGTCTTATTTTGCCAGTGATAGTTCCGTGACATTCTGCAATGATGTTCATGGATTAATGACAGCCTTGCACATAACATACGAACCTGGTGAATGGAAATTATTTTTGGATGCTTCGAAGAATAGCTTAAAAGGTGTATTGCTGCATATCGGGAATAAACTGCCTTCAATCCCAGTTGCATATGCCACTTTTACCAAAGAGAGTTATGAAATTTTCAGAAAGATATTGACCTTAATTAAGTACAGTGAACATAAATGGAAGTTATGTTGTGACTTCAAGGTAATAGCATTATTATTAGGGATCCAACAAAGTTACACGAAGTATGCATGCTTTTTGCGTGAATGGGATAGTCGGGAAAAATTTTCCCACTGTGTGAAAAAGGAGTGTCCTAAACGCAATTGGACAGTTGGTGAAAAGAATGTGCAACAGGACAGTCTTATAGATCCTAGAAATGTTCTTGTTCCACCCCTACATATAAAACTTGGACTTATTAAACAGCTTGTGAAGGCAATGGGCCAGCTTTTGCATGTCTTGCTGACAAATTCCTCGAATGTCAGCTGCAAAAATAACAGAAGGTGTGTTTGTAGGTCCGCAGATACGAGAACTGCAGAAAGATAGAGGTTTTGAGGCATGTCTCACAGAGAAAGAAAAGCGCGCATGGATGAGTTTTACGAAAGTAACAAAAAACTTCCTTGGGAGAAGATGGTACCCTAAATACAAGGAGATGGTGGATGAAATGCTTGCAGCTTATCAGGATTTAGGGTGCAAAATGTCCTTGAAGGTGCATATCATGGACTCACATCTGGATTACTCCCCCAGCAATTGCTATGACATTTCCGATGAACACGGAGAAAGATTTCATAAAGATATATCCACCATTGAAAAACGCTATGAAGGGAAGTGGATGCCCACCATGCTGGCAGACTATTCCTGGTATATAATTAGAGACAAGAGAGACACTCAGCACAAAAGAAAAAAAGTAACCATTATGTACGATCGACAGCTGTTTCGCATACCTACAATTCTATGTAATATATAGTGTCAACAATATATAGTAATGCTTTACAAACACAAACATTACGTGCTGATTACTCCAAAACTATCACTGATGCAGAAAAACTAAAATCAGATTTGAATTCAGGAGTGAAAATCCTTTCAGAATCACTAGTTTGTTACCCAGAAATAGAACTTTTTTATTTTTTGTAGAACAGTTATAATACACAACATACGTTTTAGTGCCATATATGAGAATTTACTTAAAGCACGCAATTTTGTTCAGCGCGATGTATGATATGTCATTGTGCAACATTATAGTTTAAAAAAAAAAAAAACTCGAGTCTCGTTTTACGATGTGACACTACAATAGACTTCCAAATTATGGGAATGCAATACTCAAACCTGAATTAATACATCTGTAACTACTGGTTCCAATATATTCGTATATATTATACCGGTAGAACAAAGATAGAACGTGCTCCTTGCATGCTAAATCCATATTAAAAAAAAACATTACGCGCTATACTTTACTATTTTTGTTCTATGGCAATAAAGGTTAAAGCCGGAAATCGTTAATTTAAACCACTTTCGAATTGAGTAAAATATTAAGGGATAATGTAGAAGCTATTCTTGGGAAGCCAGATCGATTGCAAAAACCTGCATATTGATATCTCTTACCGTTTTTGATATACAGAAATCAGTATTGAAACCGCAAGATGTAATAAACTTCAACCATTTATGGTACTGGTAGAGTGTTGGGAAATTGAATTAATTGAAAAGAAACGCATCTCGGTACCTCTTATCGTTTTGTTACTCAAATATATGAACAGAAAATGACCCAACTTATAACAGTTCCGATATGATTTCTGATGATATACATTTGTTATATGAAATGATAAGATAATAGACACAAAACACAAATTTTAAATTATCACAGGCATTGGACAATTAACTTTATCTGCATCTGCACTAACTTTATCTCTGTGAGCGGCTTTCAGCTCTAAAATATGTATCATATGATGATGGTCTCACTTTAAAAAAATGAACTGAATACAATATAGCAGATAACAAAATGGCGAATGAACCTCGTACTAAATCCGAGTTCTACACTCTAACACTCATTATATGGAAAAATCCCTATCTATTCCTGTTTTTACATACAATATACTGCCCGCGAACTGATTAAGTGGTAGAGCGCTCAACTCTGACGCAATATGTTCCTGGTTCGATTCTAGCTTCCACCTAGTGGGTTTTGTGGTAAACAAACGCCCTCAGGGTTGTTTTATTTCCTCCTTCTTTCGTCATTCCATCATTATCGTTCATTTCATCACCGTTTCCGTTAGCCTTGGTGTATAATCATGGGCAGGGGCAAAAGTGGATCTGAAAAGGTAGGGGGGCGCATGACGTCATGCCATCCCCCGTGCCTATATTGTCCATTGTATTTTTTAGGAAGTGGAGGGATGCAATAGATATTTTCTGGAAGTGGAGTAACGGCCATCTGCCACGTTCCCCCTCACTTTTACCCCTGATCCTGAGACAATAAAAGAAAATATGGTCTGTTCCTGACTTTTAGATTTTTCAATTTAAAATATGAAATTTTGTAAAGTCTGCGTACAGATTCATTCTTTATGTTGTTAAGGTACTTGAGTTCAAAACTAAGTAACGCTACGATATATTTTAAAGGTAATTAAACTTAATTTTGTTTACATTATATCTTGTGTTTGTTAAATTTTATTATCTTACGAAAGGTTTAAAAAGAAATTTTCATTGAGTTTATTCACAATATTTACGATTCTTGGTTTTTATTATGAAACAAGATACTGCAAGCTAGTACATTACATCAAGAGAACTTACATAACGAGACTGTTAAATAACTGTCACTAAATCATCATTTTAACTTCAAAATTGTATCAGCAAATGTTTGTAATATTGTAAAATCTTTGTATTCATCTTTTCCAGTAATTTCTTGAATTGGCAGAATTTAAAATATCAGGAATTTTTTATCCTGAAAATTTTAAAGGATTTTTGGTGAGCAGAATGTTCTTTCTCAACTGAGTTTCCACGTGCCGGCTGAGACCGTTGCCGTCTGGAAATTTCTTTGGAAATCTGCAATCTCATGTTTTCAGTTATATAAAATGTTTTCTTCAAAGTTGGAGAGTGGTACAGAAGAGAATCATAAAGAGGAATGAGAGACGCGATCAAAGACGTTAACCGAGTCATGCTAACAGACGTTAAGTTGTTGAACGAGCCACACTTCTGAAGTATTACGAGCCTCATAGTATGCGACTTACAAATTATCATTACTATATTATTTGAGCTTGAGTAGTGTTCGAAAGATTCAAGATAGACTTTATTGATAACGGATCATCAAATTTGATACTTTCGAGGACATTTTGTATCAGCCGTAAACAGAACTGTGGAGAAGGAACTTTTGTCGGCAGGGGACCAGGGACCAGCAGCGCAACAGGTGTGGCATTATTATTTTAGCCAAATTCCTTTATTTTTATCCTTTACGAATTTCAGATAGTTAAACATGACCAATCTAAATTTCTCGAAATCTTAATTTTGTATAAACCTGTTGCTAATAAATTGAATTAACATGAACATGAAGACTTACTAATTTAAGTAACGGCTTCAGTAACCATTACTCTAATTAAGTTTTACCCTAATTTTATACAATATCTGCTCACGTTTTAGGAGCGTAATTAAGGGAGAAATTTCAGATATTTCTCTAGCTTGGTCTGGTTTTTTCTCAGTTGCTACAATCCCTATACACAAATAGAATTAGAGTGAGCCAGGCTAACAATGTTTTCAAAATGTAATAATATTGCTTATTATATTGAGTCAGTGGCGGCGATTGGAAGTTTAAAGTGGGGGGGCAAGGCATGATCTGAATATTTGTATATCAATGTTAGTTTTCCTGATTGTTTTTAACACTGTTTGACGAAAGGTCGTATAACTAATAGGATACTACCTTTTTTTAGTTAAAATACCATATATCGTATTTCATATTTTATTAAGTAAATTGACAAGAGTAACGCAAGTAGGCACTCATAAATAACGAAAGAAGAGATTTGATTGCTTGCTCATGAACATCTTAAAATTCTGTCTTGAATATTGTGTGATCAAATTATTTAATAACAAATTTGCAAAACAAATAAATAGAAGGGATAACAATAATCACACTAATGAATAATGAGGCTTGTTTTGTAGAAGTTATATTGAAACTGGGGATTAATGAACAACTTATATTTTTAATTCCACACATTAAATTCCATGTCATTAAATATATGTTATTACTCTTACGGTTTAGATAATGAAAGACTTTGAATACTACAGGCATATTCTATGACATTTAAAGAAACACGCAATTACAATATTAATTGCTTTTAATTGCAATTAAAACGCAATTCCTGTAGCTTTCCTAACTCCACGGGAAGACAAATAACCAATACGTACTCACGCAATGACAAATATTAAATGGTACCATTTTTTCTATGAACCAATAATACATGCAAAAACTGGGTCACTTCAAAAAAGTGGGGGGCAACTGCCCCCTCTTGCCCCCCGAATCGCCGCCCCTGTATTGAGTTATTTAAAATTATTTACTGTGATTGACAGGGCATATAGTATGAATAATTGTCTTTATTTTCCGTATTAAATGAATTAAAATTACTGGTTAGCTTTCACTCTTGTAATATTAATCAATGTTTTATTATAATTTGAAATCCATGAATGATTAAATGCTACTGTACAGCCCGTTTTCTTCTCATCATAGTGACGATACGATCAGCAGCAACATCTGCAGTCCGTCGCAGGTATCCGTCCAGTTGCTAGGATGGGTGGTGAGATATGTGAGCTTTTGTTTCATGTTTGTTCACGGAAACAACAGGGCACGCCAGTCGACGCAGAACAAGCCCATCGTTATCACGCAGAACTTGTGCTCTATAAACAAGTAAATTTGCACGGATTCGGACGCTAATTCGCGTGTGCAAGGAGACATCCCTGCGAAACTACGAAAACATAATACCGATAAACACAATTAATGATTTCCTCGAAATCATGTGAGTACAGATATGGAGAATATAATACAAGACCAAAATGTATAATTGTGAAATAATAAATAAACGTTAGCAGAAATGAAACGTTAGTATTTATTATTAGAAATAAGTACATTGATATATAAGTTCATGCGTGATTCAAAATACATGTAACACCATTTATTGCTTCTTTATTTAATTTTTTTCTTTGTGCTCTTTAGATGTTCAAGATGATGTAGATAAGTATTAATGACAGGTAAGTATGTAGCTTGTAGTAGATTAAGTTAACAAAAGATAGATTAGAATAGGTAGCTAGTATTAATTATAAACGACGACAAGTACCGTATGTTGTAAGTGCTTCTTGTGTATATTGTTTGTAATTATGTTTGTAGAAACTACATTCGTTGATATTGTTATTTATTTGATACTGTCAATAAGTACAAAGAGTGTTCAATAAGTTTTAGACAGATAGGTATAAGATTTTTATTAGTTGGAATATAATTATGAAATTTTAGGTGAAAATATTTGGTTCTTTGGCTTCAAAAGTGTAATAATTGTTGCTTCTTATTGTTCATATGTAAACCACAATGGACACTGAAGTGTACATCAGGACCCGACAACGGTTGGTAATGGAATTCCTGTTCAAAACCGGTGATAAATCAACCACATCAATTCATAGAAAGTTGCCTCCGGTTAATGGGGATCACACATTGGATTGCGCCAGTATCCATCATTGGTTGTAGTGGTTTAAGAAACATAGACTTTCCAGATCACGCCAGAAAATTATGCTCTTCTTTTTCTGGGATCAGTGCGGTGTCATTTTCATAGACTTCATGGAACTGGCTTCACAATTAACAAGGAGCGTTATTGTTTGTCACTGATAAAGTACGATGTGCTCTTGAAATCAAGAGACCTTAGCTACAGGGTAAGGCCATCAAACTATCATGACAATGCAGAACCTCACACAGTCAAGTTGACATAGCAGAAAATCATGGAAAATGGAATTTAATCATCTCAAGGCTCACCTGTGAGAAAAAACATTCTACAGTGATAAAACCCCATTTCTTGTGTGAAAAATGATGTAGAAGTAAGCCACCTGAACTTTACAAAAGTGCATTCAAAGTATGGAAAGAAAGTTGAACGAGATGCGTTACAGCAGGTGAAGACTGTTTTAAGTGACATGATCTTATAGTCAAAGAATCAAAGTATGTTCACCTAAAATTCCATTACCATATTGCCACTAATAACAATATTATAACCACCCGTGCAAAACTTATTGAACACCCCTATATATAATAATGTCTTTGAGGTGGAGTCAATAACGGTCCGGCTGTTTTGCCCTTCACCAGTTTTATTAGAAAATTTAAATACAGTTTATTCAATTTTACAAAGAATAATTTAATAATGTCTTCCTTTAAGTGACCAACATGAAGGAGAATTGTGTTTTGCACGGTGCCCCCTTTTGCTCAAAGCAGCCTCCAGAGCATCTGCTTTGAACTTGTGGGAAAACCTCCTCAGCCCAAAGAAGCTTCGACGAGGTTTTGTTGTAATTAGGATCCCTAGTGAGTGGCGAATTCGGGTTTAGGTTTAGGTGTACTCTCTAGTCTCTGGCGACCTCAGGAGCGGGTGTTGATTATTTGATCAGTGGTCAGACTGATCATTGGTTCCTCCTCAGGCTTCACTTTTATAGATGGTCCCCTGGTGGCTCGTTCCTCCTCGGACTCCGTCGTCCTAGTATCGTGTCTTCCTGGTTATAGTTTTCGTCTGCTTATACTGTTTGTAAATAGTAGCACGTGTTGTAATAACACGTGCTTGGGCTGAAGGTGGGGATTCCTTACAATACCTAGGTACACCCCCACATACATACATACATACATATATATATAGTTGGAAAACATCGTTATATTTCGAAATATCAGGACCGTATGGACTTTGTACTAACTAAAACTCCATTTTAATTATCATATGCATCAAATATTACTTCCTAAATAATAACTTTAACTTATCTTAATGTAAATCGTTTTCATAATGTTATTTGTATCCGTTGTATTCGCAGTATTTGTGAATGCAACTAAATTTATAGTTTGTAGAATCATAACGTCGAAATTATTTATTTTATGTAATTTCTTAACTTTTGAGTGTTCTTTCGTTTCTCTTCATTTAGAACCGTTATCAGTGGTTAATCGATGTCATAGACTTAACATTCATATTGGTTACAACCTAGTAGTTGTCTTTATCTCACGTAAATATTGAGAATTATATACGATATCAAGGTGACCGTGAAATAAAAACAAGGATAGGAACTGTGAAAGAAGCCTTGAGAAAAAGACTTACAAAGTGCTTCGTGTGGAGTATTATGTTGTATGGATCAGAAACATGTACATTACGCTAAAATGATGAAAGACGACTTTAAGCTATAGAAATGTGGATGTGGAGAAGAATGGAGAGAGAATTAGCTGGATCGAGCGGAAAACGAGTGAGAGGGTGTTAGAAATGGTAGGAGAGAAAAGAAGAATTTCAGATATTATTAAGAAGAGGAAGAGAAACTTTTTATGACAATGGATAAGAAGGAACTGAGTTGAGTTGACTTTAGTTTAGTGTCCCTTTCAGCAGCGAGGCTATAAGAGACGTGGACCTACCGATTAACGTGGAAACCGAACCACATGAGCTCCCACCGGGTCTCCCCCCCCCCCAAAGGCGCGTACGCTAACCGCTTAGCCACGAGGGAGCTCAAGAAGCAATTGATCATGACGATGTGCTAGGGGGTATGGTGGCAGGAGGAAGAGGAAAAGGGTAGAGGAGACTACAATTAATAGAGTGTATCAAAACGGAGACATCGTACGCGAAGACGAAAAGGTTGACTGAAAACTGTGGAGCACTGTAACTTCTCAGTTGCAGCAAGTGATCTGCCAATAATGGCAGAATAGCTATGATAATGATGATGATATGTAATTATTATTATTTCATAATTTGATGGAGAAATTGATCTTTTCTAAAGTTTTCATCAAACTTAAAATTATTTCTAACTATAACTAACATCTGTTGATCACATTAAAATGTAATAAAGCACAAAATGCTACATCGAAAATTTATATTAAAGGTTATAACTTTGATTCTTGTAAGATAAAGTTACATATTGCTTTTTATATTAATAAATTTTGTTGGCAAGAATATGATATCGAATTGTCTTGAAGGTAAGTATAGTTGATGTATAAATTAGCGAAAATAGAAATAATTATATTAAGTTGATAATTAAATGAACATGTGTTTAAGCAAACTGATTGTGATTTGTTTATGACAGAAAGTAATTCTTAACTATTATTCACTTCTACGATCGTTCAATATTATAATTGTTTCACTAGAAACAATTTGTCTTGTAATACAAATTGCCCAAATTAAATAATAAATAAGATCTATAAAATTCTTGTAAACAAATTAAAAAAGGACACATTCACACACACTTCCAGTCGCTTATAAGCCATTTTCACTCCTCCAAAGTTCTTTCAGAGTTTTTTTTTTTTTAATTATTAGCTATCTATGAAACAAGACTTTATTTTTCTTCTTCTTGTATATTGTAAGTGATGTAACAGTTCGAGCTGTTGAACCATTCATGTATTGGTCAGCAAAATGCAGAAAGGATCCTAAATTCAGTAGTAACTTGGAATTGGTTAAAACAGAAAGTAACAAGACAAATAACAATACATTTGTGAAATCAATAACATAAAACGATGAAAGAGAATGTTAAAATTAAATTATAAATGCAAAAAGGAATACTGAATGAGATGCATTACACTATTATCATTTGCTGATCACACTGAACTTGCCAATAATGTAAACAAGGTGGAACGAAGTTCAAGAAAATCATGCATTACGATGTTGACCAAAGGGGACATATAAATATGATGGTCACAGTGTGAGGAAGAAGATACTTTTTCCCTTGAACCGTTGTAGATCAGGAAATATTATTTCACATATGAAGGCAGTTTGGCATGAACAATACTAGTATCTTATTTACTTGAACGCATTTTGGTTATTTTACACCAATGAAGTGGGAGAGTGAATTTGACACCATGGAGGGAAAGAAGTGGAAAAACTGTTAGACATAGAAGTACAAAGTTCGGTATATGATTAGTTTTCTAATATACCGAATTCAAATATCGCATTCACTTGAACGAATTTGGAAATTTCTCTAGTAAAGGATAGAGGAAAAATACAATTACCAGTTAAGGTGGATCACTAGGTGTTCACGCTGCTATGTTAAACGCTGCTTGAATAATACGGCGTTGCCAGATAGTGTCGAGTATATACTGATGCCAGATAATAAAGAAAGTAATTCTGAAATTCTGCTTGGATACTAACTGGTGAAATTAGTTTCTGACCCTTACCGCAATTTCGCTTCTCGAACTGCAACGCTAGAATCCAGGAATTTTCTCATTGTGACTACCACAATAAACGTAAAAGTTTGCCAACAACTCATTATAGCGTTCTGTGCAAATTTCTTCTCAAAATCTATTTCCTTAAGTGTAAATTAATATTGAAATAAAATGTGAAACATAACGCGAATAACGGTCACACAAATTATCTATTGCGTAATAAGATCGTTACTTTAAAAGCACATATAAGAGGCCGATCACATTTCATAAAATTGAGCAGTTCTAGTAAGATCTAACAGTAAGTGCCGTCTTGTGTGGTCATTGTAAAACGAATCAAATATTTTCTTTTATTTGTTACCTTTCTCGATATCAGACGACACAACCAAATGAATCAGTGTCTTGTGTCGTAGCTAAAACATAACTCCATTTTATAGTACAATATTTATCCTTGCGCAATAGTTAAGGGAATGAGCTAAAATATGTACTGACTTCCGTGCGGTGATCCACCTTAAATTACATGTTTCGTAATAGACCATTGAAAGAAGCCATTCGACATACAGATTTTCGAATATAGTAATTGTAGTGTTTCCAAAATCAGTAAATAAACTTTTGGGTGAAAATCTTGTTTAGTTTCAGATGAATTGAATTCATGAAAGTGTTAAATCCGAGTTATTAATTGCGTTTATATAACACAATATGTTAAAACAAAATGTACTGAAGTTAAATAAAAGTAAATGAGTTACTATGCTAAAGTATGTAAAATAACCATTATCAAATCGTTACAAATATCTCTGCTTCTATAATAAGAACTACTTTCTATCAAATGATCAGACAGCAGAAATAAGGCGATTCCTATCAATTTCATGAGAAAAAACTATTAGACTATGCTTCTTCTTATCCATGTAATAGTAAAATGTATTAATATAAGTCAATATCTGATGGACCATAGTTGACACAAATCAATACAGATTAGAGATGGGCAAACCAATTCACCTCTGAGATCGCTGCTCAATAATTCGCTCACTAAAATGAACCGATTCATTTGAATGACTCAGTGACTCCTCATTTATATTTTTACAACGGGGAGAGGGGAAGTTAAAAACTAAAATTGTATTATCAAACTAAATGCATTACATCAAATGAATTTAAAAGGTATAACTCCAATTTTAGATTTTCAAGCATACTGCTATTAACAAATTTAGCTTTAAAAAATCAGAGAAAGTGAAACTTTTAGACTAATGCAAATTACAATTAACAGATGTAAAACACAAAAATGCATTTCAGATACAAAATACACATACAAATTAAACTAAATAAAATTACTATTAATAACTGTGAAAATACATCACAAATGCAAAAAGCTATATGCAAATTACAGCCTAAACAAATCAAAATAAGCAGTGCAAATTATTACAACTATAGACTTAATATCATAGCAATACAATTGTAGAATTACTGTAAAAGTGTTACAACTTTAAATTCAATGCCAAAAATATTGTAATTTTATTACAACATCGTGAGAAACTAAATTTTCCCTAAAAATGTTGGCCACCACATCCCCCTTAGAATACATAATTTAATCAAAGTAACGAGTTCCCCGTGGCTACGCGGATAGCGTTACGCGCCTTTGGCGTAGAAGACTCTGCGTTCGATTCCCGGTGGGAGCTCATGTGGTTTGGGTTCCATGTTAATCAGTAGGTCCACTTCTCATATACCCTCACTCCTCAAATAAAATGAAATATTTTAGTTTAATGGCAAACGATTAAGCCTTGTAGGCTAAGGAAGAGGATGATTATAGCAACTAAATGATGATGGAAGAATTGGTGGAATGAGAAAGTAGGAGGGAACAGTACTTGAGAAAACCCAGGGACATAATGTCCACCACGAACTTACTTGGTCGTGGATCGAACCAGGGACCCCACGCACCAGAGGTAAGCGCTTTACCACTGAGCTACAATACCTCGCTACCGAAAAGGACGCTAAACTCAAAACCAAATCAATTCAGGCCCGTAGCCAGCCCAAAAATGTAGGGGGGGCGGTGGATATTAGGGAGGGCGAACCAACCATATTATAGTTCATCACCATATTATAGGCCATTTGCAAGAATACCGTGAAAATTTTACGGGAGACAGTAAAAACTTAGAAGTGGTCCGGCCCCCGTGTCCCCCGTGGATACGGACCTGAATCAAATTAAAGTAAGATGATTAAAACTGGATTCGAAGTAGGTGTTAATAAGTATATCAAAAAATTAATTTTAAACGGTTCAACTGTTTTCCCCTGGCGTGATTACAAGATTCTTGTCATTTTTATATAATAGACGTATTGTGTCAATAACATAATATTGCGGTTTAAGAACTATTTTAAGTACAGAAAACCTTAACAGGGGCATCGGTCCCACCCGTCCCAACCCTGTGTGCTTCCATAAAATTCAGTTATGTTGTAGGTTCAACTTAAGGGAAACACGTTATGAATTTTGTACATCAGAGTCTTAAGAATTTCCATATAGGCCTATATGATAAAAGTATCTTAAAATACCTTTAAGTAGACCTTCGTTATTTAAGCTGAAATTACCTTTTGCAACGAAAATAATGAACTAAAACAGTCAGGATCAATTCTCTCCTATTATAAAATATATTTAAAATTTACTGTAATTATTACGAATTTATTTAAATTACATATGCTCATTTCAACATACTATTTCCCTAGAGAATTGTATAACACATAGTTTTGTTTAAAACTAACAGTTGCACAATATTGATGTACGAACAAACGCAGAGTAACTAATCAGTTTTTATTTCTACTGCTGGTGCGCTCTGCGCTCTCGTTTTCATTAATTTCTCAACTGAATATTCAGCAAGAGCGGATCCAGGGAACAGGAAAGAACCGGTTCTTTTGGGCTTTTACGTACTTGACCTACTCCCCCAGTCTGCAGATTCGATTTTAATTTTTAGTTAAAAGTTTACGCTTTCAATGTAAAATATCAATGTGAGTCCAACTGCCACATCAAAGTGCTAAACATTTACATTGTAATGCAACGCACATTTGCCAAACTCGAATGAAGAGGCGCTCGCCATAGTGAGAACCAGCGAAACTACCCCTCCAAAACAGCAACTGACTGAACCAACCAACAAGATTAAAAAGCAAGAGGGCGGTTCGCGAGTGAGCGACGTACAAGATTCACGTTCTCAAAAAATTGTCGCTCCTAAAGAATCGTCCCTTCCAGAGAACAGTGGTTCAAAGAGAACCACGACTCCCGAAGAATCATGATTCCCAAAGAACCACAACTCCCAAAGAACAATGACTTCCAAAGAACAACAACTCTCAGAGAGTAACGACTCTCGAAGAATCGTGGCTCATATCTAGTGAACAACGACTTACTCACTCATCCAAAAGAGTTAGTGAAAAGAGTCGGCTCACTCGCGAGCGATACATTACTAATACAGATCTAAAAATATATAATCTAAGTATTGAAGCAATATATTCGCGACTAATAGTTGATTTCCAAATTATTGCACATGAAACCGCTTCACAAAATAATGTTCACCGGAGCCACAAACATAAATTCGATATTTATCTATACTGTACTATTATATACCATTATTGATGAATGTTGCAAGAAATTCAAGAAGTGGGTATTCATGTATTGAATGGAACATTTTTGACGTCTAAACAATAAGTATACACTTGTCGTTACACTCTCTTATGGAACGATGGACTTCTAGGATGTGCTACTGGCGGAGCAATAATTGTAATCAAACTAGAATTCTTATATCGGCAGGAGAGATCAGCTTTCCATACCAATATCTGAAGCATTGTTTAAATATTATTAATTGTTTGGATGGACGTTTTACCTTAACTTCTTTACGTGTTCGTCTGAATCTTACTATTACAGCAGAATTTATTTTCTCTACTCGTTAAGAATTTTTGTATATTCTTTGTTACTACAACTGTTCAGAACTGAGCGTTCTTCTCAATAAAAATTAACGCCAGTAAGGAAATAAAGAGGCAGCAACATAAAAACTAATACTTTTTCTCCCCAGCAGGGGTGAGTGTGTGTGTAAAAACATGACATCAAGAAAGCAGCGGTAGCTACGTGGATTGTGTTAATATCGCATTAATCTACATATAATAATGTTCATCTAGCAAGTTTGTTTGTATTTTTTGAATTCATATAATCTTGTGTGATATCAACTTCAAGAATCAAATTTCACCATTCAACCAAATGAAGATTGGATCACAAGAAGTTTAGGATTGTTGTGGAATCCCATTAAAGACACATTTTCTTTCTCTGTCAAACCAAGAAACAACCCTCAACAAATCACGAAGAGGATTATTCTTGCTACAGTAGCGAGCATATTTGATCCCTTAGGATTAATAGGACCAGTTATTCTTAAGGCAAAAATATTTCTGCAACGTTTGTGGGAATTAAAATTGAATTGGGATCAAGAAGTACCAGCCCCATTGCATTCAGAGTGGGAAACTTTTGAGCAGCAACTTCAAGAGTTGGAATCACACACACGTTCAGTGGAAGGTTATTCAAGAAACACAATCGCAGGTAGAAATTCACGGATTTTGCGACGGATCTCAGAATGGATATGGAGCTTGTATATATGTAACATCTAGTACAAAAAATGGAAAATTCACAGCAAGCTTACTATGTTCAAAATCTCGAGTAGCACCTTTGAAGAAGACAACTATTCCTCGCCTAGAACTTTGTGCAGCTTTGTTACTTGCACAGCTAACTCAGAAAGTAATACAAGCATTACATTGCAAGATCGATAAGGTTGTTTTATGGTCAGATTCCACCATTGTATTAGCATGGATAAGAGGACCTTGTTCTCGATGGAAGACGTATGTTGCAAATCGTGTGGCGGAAATTCAACAATTGACTTGTAACTATGAATGGAGACACATCAGAACAGAGGAGAATCCACCAGATCATATATCGAGAGGATTAACACCGTCAGAGATTCTTGATAATGAATTATGGTGGCATGGGCCTTCCTGGCTATCTGAGAAATTAGACTCACAGACGAGGGAAAATGTTTGTGACCTAAGTAATGTTCCCAAGTGATGAAAGAATACAGCAGTAATGGTTTCTACAACACCGTGTCAACTCTTAAACAGATATTCATCATTAAGAATATTGCAACGTGTAACTGCTTATTGTCTACGATTTGCACACAACATGAGAAGATCTAATTGTAACAGACAGCATGGACATCTTACAGTAAGTGAATTACATGAAGCACTCGAATGTCTTATTAAACTATCACAGCAACAAACATTTCCCAAGGAATTAAATGCGTTGAGATCAGGAAAAGAAGTCGACAACCAAGGTCAACTGAGAAATTTGAACCCATACTTGGATGAGAGGCAAATCATCAGAGTCGGAGGAAGATTAAATGCAGCAGATCTTACTGAAGGAGAGAAATATCCTATTGTACTTCCAGCTAACTGCAATTTGACAAAGTTAATAGCCCAAGAAGAACATAAGAGGCTATTGCATGCCGGGCCTCAATTATTGTTATCATCTTTGCGACAATCATATTGGCCAATACGTGGACGAAACTTGGTTCGTCAAGTTGTGCATCAGTGTGTCACATGTTTCAGAAATAATCCTAAAGATGGTAAACAGATGATGGGAGATCTACCAGCTGACAGAGTTCAACCAACAAGACCATTTCTTCACAGCGGTGTTGACTACTGTGGGCCCATTTACCTTAAATCGAATAACCGAAGAGGAGTCAAACTTCATAAGGCATATATAGCACTTTTCGTGTGTTTTGCGACTAAGGCGGTACACATTGAACTCGTAAGTGATCTAACTACAGAGGCGTTTATTGGAGCATTAAAACGATTCATGGCTCGTCGAGGAAAATGCGCTAAACTGTATTCTGACAATGCAAGTAACTTCGTTGGTGCAAAAAGGGAACTACAAGAATTGAATACATTATTTGAATCAGAACACCATAAAGAAAAATTACATAATTTTCTAGCAGCTGATAACATCACCTGGGTTTTTATTCCAGCAAGATCACCAAACTTTGGAGGCTTATGGGAATCATCAATTAAATTTTTCAAATATCATTTAAAGAGAGTCGTGGGAAATGCTTCACTCACCTACAAAGAGATGAACACTATTTTGACACTGACTGAGGCTTGCTTAAATTCTAGACCCCTAACACCATTATCAAATGATCCAAACGACCTACATCCTTTAACACCTGGTCATTTCCTAATAGGAGACGCACTCACTACCATGTCAGAACCTAACTTGAAAAATATTGCTGTCAACGGACTTTCGAGATGGCAATACATACATCAATTTCATCAGCAATTTTGGTCCGATGGTCAAAGGAATATCTATCAAGTCTTCTAGAACGATGCAAGTGGAGAAGAAAATTCCCCAATCTTCTGGAAGGTGATTTGGTGCTCATCAAAGAAGATAACATTCCACCTCTAAAATGGAAAACTGGACGTATTATGCAATTGTTTCCTGGGAAGGACGGAATAGTACGAGTGGCGACAGTGAAAACTACCAGAGGTACAACAACAAGATCTATTCGTCAATTGTGCACGCTTCCTAAGGAGAGTTAATGTGTTGGTGTTATTCATAGTGTGTACATAGTGTGATTCATAGTGTTGTGTTGTGTGTGCATTATTCTGTTTATGTTTATATCATTCATTCCTAACTTGTGTTATCTATTGTTGTGTATATTAAGTTCATGAACCAAATTAACCATTCATAGATTTGTTGAAGGAATTCCTTCAAGGCGGGCGGTATGTTCAGAACTGAGCGTTCTTCTCAATAAAAACTAACGCCAGTAAGGAAATGAAGAGGCAGCAACATAAAAACTAATACTTTTTCTCCCCAGCAGGGGTGAGTGTGTGTGTAAAAACATGACATCAAGAAAGCAGCGGTAGCTACGTGGATTGTGTTAATATCGCATTAATCTACATATAATAATGTTCATCTAGCAAGTTTGTTTGTATTTTTTGAATTCATATAATCTTGTGTGTTATGAAATACAAATATATTGAACAGTCTCAAAGCAACGTCGAAGAATTATTAAGAAACCAACGCCTACACAAGGATTACATCGACCAACAACAGACATTACGAAATGTTCTACCATTGGAAATTCTACAAACAATTAAATTTGTGAATTATGGGATTATTGTCTTTTACAACACGATTGAAAACGTAACCGAACCGATAGATGTAAGTGGGTCCTACTGGATTTTAATTCTGGAACCGGAAGAGATTTTCTCGAATAACCGGTTCCTAATGAGGAACCTAATGAGATTTTCTAATAAAAACTATTATAGGTTCGGTAATGAAACCAGTTTTCCCTAATTGATTTTCCGAGGAAATCGATTCTGATTCTGATATCGAAACCGATAGTGAAACGGGAGTGGCATTGCAAAGAAAAAAAAAGGTTTTGCAACACAAATACTGCAGGTGATTCCATAGAGTTATTCTTTAACAGTTGCTCGATAACGTTTACAGTCTCTAAAAGTCTTTATGTAACAATATTTGTAAATGATAGTGTCAAACTGTATTTTGGTACTCTTCTGGAAACATTCGAAACTACGGTTTTTGACAGAATGAATATGTCATATTCGCTCTTCTGGAACTATCCCAAATTAAAATGTTTATTTAGGTTCCGGGACCGGAATCCAGAACATTATGTTATCGTTACCACTAATAAATCTATTCTGAACACAATCACTCCACATTCCAACATCAGAATTTTAGATTCTCTATTAACAGTAACTATGACCTATTGAAAATAAATGTACTTATGCTTCTCAACTACAATAAAGAAATCACACTTCCTTCATTCAAAATTCTTATTTATAAACATTTAGGCGGACTAAACAGTTATAGAGGTTAAAACTAACCCAGTGAAAATCAAAGGAAACAGAAGTCGTTTATGTTAACCATGTCAATGACCTACTTTGTGACCCTTGCTATTTACATTATCTTTCGATCACCTGCTTACAATTGATATGCGAATTATGTCTATTGTATGTTATTAAAACATTAGGGTATACCAGTACTGGTTATAGTGTATTGGTTAGAAATTATAACGGTTTTGATTTATTGTATTCTCGTATTACGCTTTATATGTAAGTGTGTTTATTTTATACGTATGTTGCTTGTTTTATTGTTGTATAAACCATGAACAAACTAATTAGATAATATATCCATCTACGCCTAGCATAAACAAGAATACCAATTTCGTAGAATAATATTTATTTAGTCGAGTCAGCGACTCTGATGGATGGAAAGGGTTTTTTTTTGGATAAACGTTTTTGTAAAAAGAAAAAAAAGTTTGGAGACAGACTTTCTTTGTTTTTATGTGTTTCTTTGCAGTTTCAAACGTCTCTCTCTCTTTTTGTTCCGGATGAGTTCAGAGTCATGTATAAGAGGACACTCCGAATGGACCTGGTGTGCTATTTTATTCTGGATTTTCGAAGGTTCCACTTCGAGAAGGGTTTCCCTGGAACTACATGTTATGCAGTGTCGAGTGCAAGCTGTGTTCAATGCATATTTAATTTTTGTCCGTAATAATGACTGTAGTGCAGGTCTTGATGACAAATTTTGGAGCAGCAAAGAAAGGTTTATTCCTCTCATGAGAAGGATTTCCCCATATTCTACCTAAGCAATCCTTAAGTAAATGGTAACTAGCTATCTATCCTTTCTATGTTGCATCTGTTTATATATAATTCATGCTTAGGGCACTAGACGAGATAGTTTTCTAATTACTTAGACTGTCTTTAAGATATCGAGAGAGTATGAAGGTTTGTAAATGAACGCATGTTCAGTTTTCCCATGATTAAGAATCAATTAACTAAATTAAGGAAATACTTCAGTTTCTTAAAGTTATAATTTATTAAAGCTTCATTAGGCAATTTCTTCTCTGCACCGAGAAGTTAGTCTTTTGTGTATGACAAAACAAAGTTTATGGTAAGTGAATTAGAGATTTTTTTCTCAAATTAATTGTTAACTTTTTCTATGTGGAATACCAGCTTTTCAGTTTAATATGTGTATTTATTTATATGATAGGCTCGGGGGAACAATGGAAAGCGCCATTTACGGTGAAATTGAATTCTTAGGTGGAATGGGTTGTGATCAATCGCAGAACAGTACGTAGGAAATTTTATTTCCGAAATGCACCAACAAATGGCAGGGGAAACTTATTTGGTATGTGTCATTGCATTGCATTCCATGGGAATGTTAAACTTTCTTTTCCAGTTTACTCGAAAGTTAGAAAATGTCACTTACTATTGTCTTCCCCCGAGACGCTCATACTAACTCCGTTATTCAACTGTTTACCTTTAACTACGTATTTCCGAATTGCATTCTCAAATTCCACTGATAGCGTGTAGACAGACTTAAGCATTCCAAATATGTTATTTTTATTACCGTTTTTTTTTTGTTTTGTTTTCTTGTTCTTTTCGTAAATTACACTTTTTTCTTTTGTTATGTAATTTTTGTATAAAGTATATGTGCACCATTGTTTATAGTTGTTTGTGTTTGTATCCTTCTATAAAATTTAGTATGGCACCAGAAACATATTAAAATTCATAATATATAAACGCAGACAATAAAGCACGCAGAAAATAAAGTGGTTCTCAACTGATGTGTCGCGACAAACTGGTTGTTACGCAGTTTCCTAAGGTATGTCCCGAGACTTTAGAATTTAAAAATTATGAAGAATTTAATAAAAATTAGTTAAAATCGAGACAGACTGTACCAGTCAACACTTCCAGCAGTAGCAATAATACTCAGTGCTATATAGAGTCATTATAAAAACTAATAGGTTTCGCTATTATAATAGATATTACATGATTATTATTATTATTATTATTATTATTATTATTATTATTATTATTATTATTATTATTATTAATAATAATAATAATAATAATAATAATAATAATAATAATAATATCAAACATGTGTCGCGATGTCCTTGACATTCAATATAGTGTGCCGTCAGTCAAAAAAGGTTAGGAAACACTGCTCTAGTGTAAAGAAATAAGAAAAACAAATCGTTATTTATCCAAAGCTCCTCTGGAGATAAAATAATGTTCTATGTATATTCCATTTATATGAATTCTCTTTCTATTTAATAAAGTTTACAAGTAACACGTGTAGTTCGTAACCGTTAGAATTATATGTCACTGCATGGAATGTATGCATGTGTGTATATATCTACGGTGTGTGTGTGTGTGTGTAAAGTTAGGAAAGGATATGATTTGTTAGTTAAGAAAGTCTTTTTTTTAAATCTTGTTTTACTTTTACAACACGATTAAATCTTGTTTTACAAAATATATCACATCTAATAGGCTACATAAATGCAATTATTGTTATTATATTATTATTATTATTATTATTATTATTATTATTATTATTATTATTATTATTATTAAAATTCTGCTATTTGATGTTCAAATAATAAATTATTTCAGTTGTAATTTACATTTTTAACAGGAACTAAAGAAAGAAAAAAATATATTATTTTAGAACAAAAATCCCACTAAATATACAAAAAGTAGTGCAATAATTACTCATTTTAGCCTCTTCTTAATTGTATTGTATCTTGGAAAAACATTTCCCATCACTTACAAGACCAAGAAGACATGAAAAAAACTCGTAGGCATTGTTGGAAAGTATAATATACTTAAATCATTGATATTAACATGAATACTGCCATTATTAGGTACAATTTAACGTGATTTACGTTTAACGTATGTTATACTCAGTAAAGTTGAATCTGACAAGTAAACCTTACGTTTGGGTGAATCGAGTTGCTGACTGAGACACATATGAGAAGGTAGTACTAAATGTGGTCAGTATTTTAGTGAAGTTGTAGGTGCGAAGCTCCAGGGATTTAGGAGATACGGCTACCAGAACATCACATGGAAGTACAGAATAGTCTTCATACAGTTGGAGGTAAAAGCCCTGTAAGACCTCTTGTAACGACAAAAGGGTAATAACAAATATATGGGTACATATTAGGACTAGGGGAAAGTCATATACTAAGGGTAAACCTGACGACGGCCATCTTGAAATCCGCCATTTTGAATTAAGGTTAAGTTTTTAAAATAGGAAGAGGGTCATGTGATACATGATTTAAGGCGCAAATTTAATCAGAAGAACAATGGTGACATTACTTTTGATTTACGCGCAATTGGTAAAAAGTTACAGGGAATATCAACAACACGACAAAACCAAAAGACACTAATATAAAACCATTCCCTGACACACACAGCCATTAATCTTACCCTTTCACACACACACACAAAAAAAAAAAAAAAAAAAACAGCATAGCAACAAACAAGGGAGATGTTGTCGTGTGTGTGTGGCACAGACAAGGTGAGCAATAGTACAGTGATGACAAGAGCGAGCGAGAAATAGATGTGAACAGGATACAAGAAAAACAACGAAATGGCGTGCAAGTACAGCATCAAACAACTAACATTGTAACGCCACCATTGTATTTCCGATTAACTTCTAGCCCGAAGTCGTCTATTGCATTACTCTATTCCCATTAATTTTGTGCTGGTTAATGATAAAGCAAAAATGGTTATACCGTTGGATTTATGGTAAAATTTGCTATTAATAAGGGTCACTGTTATGCGTTTTGTTTAAAACTTTTGTCTGATTCAAAATGGCGGATTTGAACATGGCCGCCATCAAGGCAACTCTTACCATAGACCTAATATTTATCCACCTGCTTTTTATTTAATTATTATCATTAATACAAAATTTACAAGGTGGGGTAAAGGACTAATACACATGCTGCAACAATATTTAATTTCCCTGTAACTTTTTACCAATTGCGTGTAAATCAAAATTAACTTCACCATTGTTCTTCTGATTAAATTTGCGCCTTAAATCATGTATCACATGACCCTCTTCCTATTTTAAAAAAATAACCTTAATTCAAAATGGCGGATTTCAAGATGGCCGTCGTCAGGTATACCCTTACTATATGACTTCCCCCTAGTCCTAATATGTACCCATATATTTGTCACTCACATTTTGTCGTTACAAGAGGTCTTACAGGGCTTTTACCTCTAACTGTATGAAGACTATTCTGTACTTCCATGTGATGTTCTGGTAGCTGTATCTCCTAAACCCCTGGAGCTTCGCACCTAAAACTTCACTGAAATACTGACCACATTTAGTACTACTTTCTCATATGTGTCTCAGTCAGCAACTCGATTCACCCAAACGTAAGGTTTACTTGTGAGTAACGTTTAACCCAAGTTATATTAAATAAAATTTGAGTTTATGAGACTCTGCTGCTTATTTTTCCATAACGACCATGGTGGAACAATGCCTGAGTTTTATGCAACCAAATATAGTACTGAGATTTGTGTGTTGCATAAACTCAACGGGGAACCTTAGATTTCAAACAATGCAAGTTGCTGGAAATTCTCTCTTAACAGTGAATGATATCGTCTGAGAACGAGAAACTATGGCCGTTTAATAGTTTTAGACATGTATTATTCAAACTATGACAAACACTTTAAAGACATGATTACTGTATTTGGCAAGAAAGTACATCGTCAGATACGATAACTTGTTATATTTAAAATTTCGATACATCTTCCCTTTTACAATATGATTCTGTCATAAAATACGCTTGACATTTGAATGATCGGTCTTAATAATAACTTTGCAACAATTCAATTAATATACTTTGACATAATTTATGAATAAAATAAGAAAGCTCAGAATATACTCTTAAATGTTTTTATTTTATTAATAATTAAATGGACCACTTCTTTCGCGTAAAACACATTTTTCATCTCCATTTAGGAATGAAAACCTGAGTTCGGTAAAAATTTATATCTAATTCATAGTTATATCTATTAACAGGAATAAAAGGATTTTCAAGGAGAAATGGGTAACTAAGACTATTTGAATAATTCTGTAAATAGAAATAATTCTGAAAGAGTAATAGGCTTAATTCTATAAGAACAACAAAAATTCTTAATATTTGAATAGTCTTTTGTAAAGTCTACTATTTTCTTACTGTAAACTTCTAAACTTGATATTATAATAAATAGGCATGTGGTAACATCACGAATTATTATCTACTTTCCGAAGTTGCATGTTTTAATTTTTTTATATAATATTCTGGTGGATTGCTGGAACGCGAAAAGATTAGAATACCGTATGTTAGGCACGTCTATCTCAGTAGTCATCTGTAAGGTTCACATTCTATAACATGTCACATTTTCATTCTCGTATTTTATACATGTCTAATAAAATACAAAGAAAACACATTTCCAACTTTTGTGAATGGTTTAATATATTTTAATGATCATATTAATACATATTAGAACCACGTAATTACATAATTGACTGATAATTTAAAAAATAGAAGAAAATATTTGGATTTAAAAGACTAAGCTGAAGATCGAGAAAAAGTCCTTATTAGTCCCAGAAACTGCCAGGAAAAACAATAACAGCAATAATAATAATAATAATAATAATAATAATAATAATAATAATAATAATAATAATAATAATAATAATAATAATAATAATAATAATTTATGTTTAGGACAGTTTTGGGCAAAAAGTGATATACAATAATACTTTTGTTCATATTCTCGGGCAATTTTACTTTTTACTCAGACATGCTCGTATATTTGTCAATATTGGCAACGAGCTTATTTGAAACTTCCTTTAAAAAAATATTCCTCCTTGTGTAATAGGATTTGAAGGAATGCTATACAGTATGAGAAGGTCAAATTAATTGACTTGCCATTGTATCAATCACTGAAAATAGAATACACGAACTCAGCTTCTTTCTTTTTTCTCTTTCTTCTCGTCTGCAAAGATATCTAAAATCCATTTTGTTTCTTGTATATCGGTACAAATATTTCCATCCACTACGGAGTTGACTTAAAATTCAAGGAAGATGAAAGTAGTACTGCGAAAACAATGATAATTCAAAGTGATCACGATTAGAAATACGACTGTGAGAGAATTTTCTCCCGGCCATCTTTGGACATCAACACTCGTACTGTCCTTTTCTTTTAATTAGACCCGTCCTTTTCTTTTAATATACTGAACGTAAGAATATTTTTTGAGTATGTGGAATATTTCACATTCTTTAGAGGAATATTTGTCATGGAATCTGGTATCACTGAATATAGTTTCAATATATCTAAAGTCAAGTGTTCTAGTAGGGTGAACTTGTGGGTTTTTTCAGCAGGGGCAACTTATTTTTTAAGGTTATATTTTAATTCATTATTTTTAGGGCATAAGTGCATGAGTTTAGTTGAGGATAGGTCAGAGGTAGGAGTCTCCGATATAAGTAGTTTCACTCTTTTGATATATATATTAGGTACTCTGCCTTTATTGGCAGGTCAAAGGCCTTTTCTAGATCAATAAATACATCTCTTTCCTTTTCTCTGTAAACCTTTCACCGATTAACCTTAATAATACAATTGCATCTCTTGTGCCCTTACCTCTCCTGAATCCGAACTGTTCCTCTTCTACTTTTTCATTTGTTCTTCCCTACAACCTTTGGTTCAGATTTCAAAGCAAAATTTTCGCTACTTGCGATATGAGACAAATACTTCTATGATCCTCACATGTCTTTGGGTTCGATTTCTTAGCCTCCAGTATCATCTAGACAAGCACACACACACACACACACACACATATATATATATATATATATATATATATATATATATATATATATATATATATATATATATATATATATATATATGATTCGCTTTATTTTAACTTGTCATGCAGCCCCGAAGATGTCTGTGTTTTTTATGTTATATTTCAAGTTATTCATTATTTTAGGGCACAAAAGCATAGAAATCTGAGCTCTCCACCAGTATACAATAATGCAGGTCGCATAAAAGGTAAATAGTTACTTTCATACTGAATGATTTATTTAAAAGGTGAGTTAATATACAGTACACAAAACCTTATCTAATTCTGTAATTCCTCAAAAATAGAAATAACATAAGGAAATACAATTAGTAGGTGGATGCCTATCCTAATGTTACTTGCTTAACATCTGTCATCTTTTAATGTAACGCACTTCAGATATCTGGAGAGATGCTGGGATTATCTGAACAAAGATTCTGCTAGTTTGTCAGGGTGAACAGTGGGCCGCACAAAAGTGATTCAAGGGCTAAGTTTGATATGTCTGTCTTCATTATAAAATTGTAGTTTACCTTTAATACATGGCATAAAAACTTTGTAAATTTCTTACAGAATGCTTTACATTCTAGCATTGATGCTACGTGTAATTCAAATCAAAATAAACTTTTACCCAAGCAAGCACTTATTGATATTAATCTGAGTTAGGTTTCAGTAAGATATCATTGCCTTCATCGAACACAATAACTAGATTAATTAATAAATTAGATAATTATCTATTATATAATAGCTGATTAGGTCTAATTAGATAATTAGATCTAAATATATGAGATATATTAGATAATGTATCTGGTAAGGTCTAATTACAGTTTTGCCTATTAGATAATTTATCTGATTAGACCTAGTTACATGATTGTCTATTAAATAATGTATCTGATTAAGGCAATGATCTAACGCAGGAAATTGTGACAAAGTATGGCAATAATTAGTGTTTGCTCTGGTCTAATTTCATTTTTAATTTAGTTCAGGCAGTAATATTATTATTTAAATATTTTTTTATGATTTTTAAGCAAAAATAATATTTTATATTCACCCTACATGTCTTGCCTTAAAATAGAATTTTATGAAATGTATTGAGAAAAAGAAAATAAAACATGCGTTGTAGAATTAAGAGTATTTACTGGTATATACATTAAGAATACTTAATGCGGGTATGACACAAAACATTGAAACGGCATAGTAATAATTCGACAAACACTGTTATAATTCGACATAATACTTTATTAACCATTTAAAGTATTATCTCGAATTATAAGTTTTCAAGTAGAAAAAAATGACAAAACGGTTTTATTGTTTTCCTGAAAAGTTTGGTTTTGATAAGTTACGAAGCTCTGCACTTTTGGCGTCGATAGTTTACTTCATGTATTTATACTGGTGAGACATTGCATGTTGGTATCTCGCTTGAAAAAAAAATATTCACAAAAGAAACTACACGCAAATAATCAAGAAGCAGAGACCGGAAGAACGTGTCCAAGCGGGACCAAACACCGATACATAACACTAGTCGCAAATACATACATACCTGAATACACGCGTGAACAAAATGCTTGATGTGAAACAACATGCATTGCATGACTATAGTAAATATTTTATAGTATTGTAATATTTAATCTAGGTATAATTATTATTCAATACTATAGTGTGTCAATAATCAAATATAATATCATTTAACAAGCATTTCAAAGAACTGAGATTTTCTAAACTCCAGGGAGAGATAGTTGCACTCTTGTTCGAGCAACTATGCCAGAAATAAGTTTCATTTCTAGTAATTACAGAGTAATCACTTCTAGAACGTTGTAACTCTAGGCATTATGTACTTAACCAGTTATAGTAGTGTTTCAAGATCAGAAGAAAAAAATGATCGGGAACAAAGGTTAACATTGTTCAAGTTATTGTACAAAGCAACGAAACATGTGCGTGCAACTCTGCGCACTGTAATTCAAATATCACATTTGCGTTTACTTAAATAATAAATGGTTTATTGGTCTGTCATTAACAAAGTTTGTGTCCCTGCTCTGTTATTGGTTTTCACATGAAAGACACGCAAAGTACAATACTTGGAATTTACCTCAAAACAAAATCGTCCCCATCAGGGGAAACTGGTATTATGATAAAAAAAAGGTAAAAAACAGAGAACCCCATCTCCATTTCTCCATGGCAACGTTTCCGCTCATAAAACACCTCTCTCTAATCCAGCTCGAGAAAATCCAAATCTCCTACTGTTTCTCACCCTCCAAACCCCTCTAGTCACACAACTACCCCTAAACAGACTGACCCCACCCAATCAATAACGTTTGGCCGGGTTTTTGGATTCATTCCTAGAATAAACCGACCATTGGACAAGACGATAAGGCGGTAAGCCAAGCGAAAGGGCCAAACAGACTATAGGGGAGCACCTAAAGGACTCTATGTGTGTGTGTGTGTGTGCTCGAAATGGGGTGAGTGTGAAAGCCTAGTTAGGGGATGAGAAGGATGTATGTGTGTGTGTCAATGTAGGAGGGGTTATAACAAAGTAATCCTTATTTCTCGTGCCATCTTCTTCTTCTACGAAAAGCAGTTACCCTCTTAGTCGCCCGCCCTTTCCTTGTGCACCGCAAATAATTATCGTAGATGGATAAGCGAGGACCGCACTTCTGAGCAAACATTTACGAATGAAGTGGGCAGCAGGAGTAGCCCTGTGGTCTGTTCCCTTTCTTTTATCCCCTTTCCCTGTGCAATTATCAGTTGTGCCAATTGCAAGTGTAAATAACCATCTGACTGCTCCTTTGGGAAAACTACAGGGAGAAAGTTGGGTACTGTTTTCAATAGAAAAGAGAAGTAGTTTTCTTCTTTCAATGTTTCATGACTCTTGAAGAGTGACACCATCGAAACTGCAGAGAGGGATCATAAGTACGTTAACCATTTGTCATTTATGAAGACGCGGTAGCAGGCGTTAGTCTGAGGTAAAAGAGGTTCTTGGTTCAATTCTAGGCCATGTGAGTCTGCAGTGAACAAAATGGAATCCATGGGTTTTGTCGAGGTGGTTCGAATTTTCTTCTATATCCTCATTCGATTAATTCGTTCGTAATCATTCACTTACACTAATCATATGTTTTGACATGCTTAAGGTATAAGCGTGGATCGGTAAATTAAAGATTTCATTTACCTTCATTCTGCTATGTGGATACTTTTACAATTTATTGTATGTTAAGTTACACGATTCTACCACTTAATCTAAAGAAGACAGAGAGAAATGAATTATGAAAGGGAACTGTGTGGACTATACATAATATACATAACCGAAGAATATGTCAAACTCACCACATGCAGGTTTTGCTATAGCCACCCTAATGCTCTAGATTGCTAGACAATTCATTCGGCTTTCTTAAGAGCTTGCCTTACTAAAAATAATACAAAATTTACCAGTTTTACTTGTTTGTTCATAAGTGAAAGAAGATAATGAAATGCAACTTACCACAAATCATAGACAATGTTATTCTACAATAGAAAATATAAATCTGAAGAATGTTCAGTATTGCCATCCATAGAAATTATAATGTTACTAGAATAACAATTCCCCTAAAATCTAGGTTAAGGCGGTGACTAGAGGAGCGAACTCAACTGCATTTGATTACGTATCATGTTTTGGTACTGTGAACTAATTTCTAAATAACATTATTATTTAATTTTAATAACTGTATGTCAAACTATTTTCTTTATTACAAACTAAATACAGCTATTGATTAAAAAGTTCTGTCCTAAGGCATGCTCTTCCCCATTTATCCTAGCGTAGCTAGTTGAGTCCACTAAGCCACGGATAAGGTGGTCAGTTACGTTTTTCTATAGGTCGAAAAAGGCAATTAGGAGCTGGAGTAGAGGAACTCGTTGAGACTTAAGATTAGATTAATTACGAGTTAGGAATTATGTAATTATGGATTTATTACACAGGTTATTACGTGTCCATGTTAGTTAATATTACTCCGTTACGAAGCACTGTGACTTCCTAGAGGGTCAAGGAGCCAGAATCTTCATAGTGAGTAAGTCATATATTCTATACGACAAACACACTAAAATCTAATTCCAATTTCAACCCTATGTTATCAAAAGTATCCGGACATCCCCAAAATCATACGTTTTGCATATTAGGTGCATTGTGCTGTCACCTACTGCCAGATATTCATTATCAGCACCCTCAGTAGTAATCAGACATTGTGAGAAAGCAGAATGTGGCGCTCCTCGGAACACACGGACTTCGAACATGGTTAGGTGATTGGGTGTCACTTGTGCCAGAAGTCTGTACGCGAGATTTCCACACTCCTAAACATCACTAGGTCCACTGTGTCTGATGTGATGATAAAGTGGAAACGTGAAGGGAGACGTACAGCACAAAAGCGTACAGGCCTACCTCGTCTGTTGACTGACAGAGACCGCCGACAGTTGAAGAGGTTCGTAAAGTGTAATAGGCAGACATCTATCCAGATCATCACACAGGAATTTCAAAATGCATCACGATCCACTCCAAATATTATGATAGTTAGGCATGAGGTGAGAAAACTTGGATTTCATGGTCGAGTGGCTGCCCATAAGTCACATATCACGCAGGTAAATGCCAAACGACGCTTCGCTTGGTGTAAGGGACGTAAACATTGGACGATCGAACAGTAAAAAACGTTGTGTGGAGTGGCGAATCGCGGTACAGAATGTGGCGATCCGATAGCAGAGTGTGGGTATGGCGAATGCCCGGTGAACTTCATCTGTCAGCGTGTGTAGTGCCAACACTAAAATTAGGAGGTTTTGGTGTTATGGTGTGGTCGTGTTTTTCTTGGAGGGGGTTTGCACTCCTTGATGTTTTGCGTGGCAGTCTCACAGCGCAGGCCTTCTTTAATATTTTAAGCACCTTCTTGCTTCCCACTGTTGAAGAGCAATTCGGGGATGGCGATTCCATCTTTCAACACGATCGAGCACCTGTTCATACTGCACGGCTTGTGGCGGAGTGGTTACACCACCAGAACATCACTGTAATGGACTGGCCTGCACAGAGTCCTGACTTGAATCCTGTAGAACACCTTTGGGATGTTTTGGAACGCCGACTTCGTGCCAGGCCTCATCGACCTACATCGATGCTGCTCCTTAGTTCATCACTCCGTGAAGAATGAGCTGCCATTCCCCAAGAAACCTTCCAACACCTGATTGAAAGTATGGCTGCGAGAAAGGAAGCTGCCATCAAGGCTAAGGGTAGGCCAACACCATATTGAATTCCAGCAGTATCGATGGAAGGCGCCACGAACTTGTAAGTCATTTTCAGCCAGGTGTCCGGTTACTTTTGATCACATAGTGTATTTGCCAAATCTTGACTATAGAAATAAACTAACAAAAAAGGACTCTCTTTCTTATAAGTATAATAACAACATCTTGTCCGATAATTAACTTAAACTTCCTTAACAACATATGCGGATTTTAGTTTACCGGAGTAACATATGGTCCGTAGGTCAACTCGTATTGTTTCAATTTATGGATTTCCTGTCTGAAGTAAACTCCTTTTAATTCTCCACTGCTCTAGAGATACGGTAGCTCAATGTTTGGATCATCATCTTTGATGCTTCATTCAATTCTAGGCTATGTGAGTATATAGTAGGCAATATGGAATCGTTTGACTTTCTCTCGAGATTCTCTTATTTCCTCCCACTTTGTCACTCCAGCAATTATTTTACAACGATTCATTTTAATATTGTTCTACATTTTGTTATAGAGTTGTAATTTCTAACAGACTAATGTATAACATATCATACTAATTCGCTTATACCACCAGAGCGAGGACAGAGAGAATATGTTAAATATGTTAAATAAAGAAGACATCGACGTAGATGGAATGCAATAAAAGTAAAGTTGGCAGAGTAAATCAGTTATGAATTCACGAGTAATGTACTCGTATTTGGAAAACCATCTATTACATCTTGTTAGTCTCTCATTATTGTGTTTTAATAACACTAGATTTGTTGTTTAAACCTTGCTCTTTCGGTGTTGTTTACAAAGAATACGAGCAGGAATCTCTGACGTTAAAGACCATTCCGTTGGAAACCGGTGGCAAACCTAGCCCGGGCCTAGGTCCTCCCAGTTTCTTGAATAACGAAAATAATTTAAGCTACTATTTGTATATTTTTGAAATATTATAGTAAACTCATGATACGCTAATCATAGTCTGCGTTCTGGCTGCCTCCAGTTTTTACCTTCCAGATCCGCCACTGTTGGAAACGACTACTTTTGGACATTTATTTGTGGTGGCTCAGTGGTAGAGCGTTCACCTGTGGTGCATGGGGTCCTTGGTTTGATCCCAGCTCGCGCCAAGGGAGCTTTGTGGTGGACAAATACCGTGTGCGTGGGTTTCCTCGGTGTACTCCCGTATCCAAGGGTGCCCATCAAAGGGGCAAGGTGGGGCGATGGCTCCCCTTAAAGGAAATTGTGCTTCGAAAGATCGAAAACCCAATAGGTGTTTTAGAATAGTTAAGTACCGTATAATTTGAGAGTATATTTGAAATGTCGCTTATACTTGCCCCCTCTTGGAAACCACAACATGGGCGCCCTTGCCCGTTTCATTTCTTATTATCACCGTCTCCTTTCACCTAACCGCCATAATCGTGGAATGTAAAACTTAAAAATTACATTTTTACATTTGTGACTGAACTAATAACTTTTTTCGTTTTTCAATTTCAGTTAGCTCCTCTACGCTGATGAGTCAGCACAAAAGGAAGAAAAAAGTTAATACTTTTTAATTGGATTTGACAGAGAATAAACTTTGGATAATAACACATTTTACTCTAGCTGATAAAGCTATTTGAAAGGTACATTGGTAATACATTTAATGCCATTAAGCGTTGAGACCTGGCCTCCATCAACTTTAACTTCGTAACATTAGCTTTTATTGTTCATTTCTCATTTATTTATGTATATGAAATGGTTAAGGGGGGGACAGCATTCTCATACAATGCCAATTTCCTCGAAATTAAAGAACAAACAAAAAAGAAGAAGAACAAGAAAGAAGGAAAAGGGTACTACTAGGATAAACTGTTGCATATTGAATTTTGTGAATCAACCTTTTTTTTTTAAAAAAAAAAAACCTTTTTCTCCCAAACTATCCCATTTAGTACAAGCGTATATACACGAAATAAGCAATGAATTTTCAATTTATGTGCCACGCGTGGGTGATTAAATGAATTTTGCAAAAAGAGAACGAACAAAAAAAAAATATTATCTTTTTTATTTTATTTTCCTTTTCGGAAAAATTATTATCTGGCAACCATGCAAGTAGAATATTCTCATTTATGAGAGCGCTTTATATCTTCATTTTTCAAGGACGGGATTTTTAGGGATATACAGCGGGTAAGAGGGGGTTAGACACGTGATCATTGCTGAGTCACAGCTTGCATAGACAGAAAGAAGATTGAGGCTCATAGCAGAGAGAATTAAACAAAGAGTACTAGAAGTAAAGGAAAAAAGAGCAAAAGAGTAGCGTAATAATGAAAAAAAAAAACGTGTAAAAGGGAGATATGTTGGGACAGCAGTAAAGAATTAAACAGTATTGAAACTGACAATGAGGTCGCCTTGATAAATGTATTTTTATCCCTTCCCGCCCAATTCAGATGGCATAAGGCCTGCAGGGTCTCACACATTCACTATATGAATCATTATTGCGCTTAAAATTAAAACGAAAAAGAAAAAAAAGAAGGACTATAAGCTAGTATGTAGTACGTTATGCAAATCAATTTTTGGCGACTTTCGCAACTTGGATTATTGCACTAACTCAAACCTCGAAATTTACCCGCATGATTCATTCTGTTTAGGAAAAGAAGAAGAGTGAGGGAAGGGGATAGATCGGAAGTATTTAAATCTTTTCCAAATGAAATTGTCTTTTCGGAAGATTGAATTTAAAAAGAAATTTAAATCCCATAGATTTATTTTAGTCTTAAGTTACGTTGCATATATTGTTCACCTAAATGGAAAATGAGTTTTAATTAATGAAATGCAGTGGTATTATACTGTGCTATTCTGACGTCAACCGTTTACATTATCGAATCCATACTGTTACAACAACCACAGCCATTATAAATTACTACGATCGAAATTAGGATGAATTGTTGAAGTTAAAACTAAGTATGATCGTTATTTACTCTTACGTTAATCGTAATTGAATCAGTTAATGCAAAAAGGACTTCAGTCAAACAAACTTAGTCTTGACAAATATAAGAAAAACATTGCAGTTTTGAAGACTTCAGTCAAACAAACTTAGTCTTGACAAATATAAGAAAAACATTGCAGTTTTGAAGTTACAAAATCAGGATGAACCATTTCTTTTTTTTTTGTGTGTGTGTGTGTAGAAACAAACTACCGAGGTACATTAATAAAATACTGTATAGGAAAGTCATTTTTATGCCCATTGCCATGGTAAAAAAATGGTTTTCGTTGTGGACTGAACCCTTGTTGTATGTAAATTATAGACGAACGTTTTCTGCCAGGTTCCAGACGTTGCAGGTCTACCAACCGAATAAAACGAAATCAATAGCTATTGTCACTAACATGTAAAATAAATATAATTCTCCATCCAGAAAGGGCTTCAGTCACTGATTCAAGCTCACTCTGCCTAGAATAATTGAAGTTGGCATCTGTTTATAAAATGTTAGACCAATGAAACTGAAACTCTGTATGCACAGAAACATAGGTGTACCCAATAGGAACAAAAAATTCGATGTTAACTCAATTTCGCCATTGTGGTGACTCAAGCCCTTTTTGTATGAAGTAATTCAATTATTTTACTTTCAATGTTTCCATTTCTCGCAAGGTGGATAATACGGTTATGAGCTGTGTGCTCATAAGTTAAGAATACAGTTCCCACTTGAATCAAAATAACGTTATGCGGAAACACTAGGAGGATTTTTTGAGAGGGGGCAAAAGAGCGACACACAACTGAAGTCGCGAATGCACTACACATTGCATAACTTTATATTTTTTTTTCGGTGATATTTTTTTTTCGGTGGAGCTTTATTAAGGATATTGTCTTTAAAGCATGTATGAGGTTCTAGATAGACAGGTGACTGTTTATTATTAAGAATAAGCCTGGAGCACAGATGGTTTTTCCTTTACAAATAGCATACAGTTGTAATCTATTTATTAAGAGTAAGTGACGTTTAATTTGAAGATTCCATTAATTTCAGTTTGTAGCCTATACCTGAATTTTAAGATTAGTAAGATATTCAAGAAAATCACAATGAACAATATTACAGTGCAAAATAATCAGTGAATATTGCTCATTTAGAAAACTCTAATGAATCCTTAAAACTCCTACTCTCATAGATATTTACTAAAATTACAAGGAATTACTGACAAACAGTGTTTTTTACTACATCCTTGCAAAACCTTAGTGATGAGTATTTGAATTAACACCTTGATATAACAGCATACGAAAGTAATGACTATTACAGTATTTCCCTGTAATTTACACCAATTTGTTACGGAGTACCTATTGTGTGTTAAACTTCAATACAGTGGTAATGTAATTAGGTTTTATTCAGTCATACCAAATAGAATTCAATAATAATTTATATAACGTATTCAGCAATATTAAGTGTTGATATTTAACTCAGCTATATGGTACTTAAGTAAAAATTGCGTAAAATGTCTGCTGTACTAGTTGATAATGTCTATGATGCACGTAGTCCTGAATTCTATTTTCAGTGGGAGACCATAGAAAAATGAAATGAAATCTTTGAGTTTTACGTCCCACGGTTATGCCGGTTAGGCTAAAGGAGACGGTGATGATGAGTAATTAATGAAAATGGTGGAATGAAGAAAGTGCGAGGAAACGGGAAAACCCCGAGAAAACCCACGCACACGGTTTTTGTCCAGCACAAAGTTCACTTGGAGGAGGCTGGGATCGAATCCGGGGCCCCAAGCACCAGAGGTGAACGCTCTACCACTGAGCCACCGCGGCCCCAGGAGACCATAGAATATATTACGGTGATTTGGATTCCACATCTCATATAGCCTCGGTGCTGATCAGGGACACTAAATTTTTAAGAAGAATATGCTGCAAAATCATTTGTCATAGCGTGTTGTTAGCTTGTAAACAATAGGCTAATTAATATGATAACAATATGATCATAATTAATACTATATGATTATTATTATATGATATTGATATCTTTTTTTGTTACGGTGAATACACTTGACTGTACCTTAACAATAATGTACTGCTAATACAGGATTGGAATAAATGGTTCATAGCGTTATAAAACTCACATGCATAAAACAAATAAACGTGGATGATACACGAACTTACTGAGTTTCAAATACAAATTTCTGGCTTTCAATGTGTACGCTGTTGGTCACACGACACACTTGCAAACAGTAATCCAGTTCGTTCAATGCTTCAATAGCATGCTCACCCTCTAATTTCTTTACAGCCCAATGAAGTATTGCTCCAGTTCTATGCAGTTTAGTTATCAGTAAGGCTAGTTAGATTCTGTTCCTTGCACACACCCACAGAAAGAAGTCAAACGTATCAGTCATCTTTGTAAATCTTTTACTTCTGAACACAAAATGTCTTGTAACGTGATGAACCATTTAATGCTGACATAACTTTAAGGGAAATTAATAACAAGCAACTGAAAGTTTGAGAACCAAAGTAGATCGCATAAGCGTAGGACATAAAATAACTAGCTGATGGAGGTAGTTTGAATACTTGTTATATTGCCCACTGATACATTAACATATCTGGGTAGTATTCTTAGTAATGACATGAAGTGCCAACGTGAAATAAAAGCAAGGATATGGATGGTGAAAGAAACCTTTAGGAAAAAGAAAAATCAGTTTCGTGGGACCTTGAATAAAGAGTTGAGGAAAATACTCATAAAATGCTTCGGGTGAAGTGTTGTACTGTATGGGGCGGAAACGTGAACGTTACGTAAAAGTGATGAAAAACGACTGGAAGCATTCGAAATGTGGGTGTGGAAAAGAATGGAAAGTATTAGTTGGGTCAAGCGGAAAACGAATGAGAGGCTGTTAGAAATGGTGAGGGAGAAAATAACACTTTTAGATATTATTAAGAAGAGAAAAAGAAACTGGTTGGGACATTGCCTAAGAACTAATTGTATCATGAGGGACGTCCTAGAGGGTATGGTGGTGGGAAATAGAAGGAGGGAGCGAAGGAGACTACAATTAATTGATGATATAAAAACAGAAAGCTCATACGTGAAGACGAAGAGGTTAGCGGAGGACCATGGAGCATGGAAGCTTCTCAGCTGCTGCAAGTGACCTGCCAAAAAGGGCATAATGCCTATAATGGTAATGATGATATTAAACATATAAACTTTCTAGTTTATGAACATTCCTATGTTTTGGATGTACTCAAACATAAATGATGGTTATCACCCTTGAATTGAGTCACCCTTAACACGGATTAACTTCTACAAATTTCTAAGTAAATTAAGTTACTGTCTCAACCCTCTTACCAAACTTAATTAATTATAACTAGATACCCCACACTATTAAACATAAAATCGAGTTCGCAAACAAATTTTTCACAATCAATTGAGTGTAACTTGTTTCTTGCATCTTCCCATCCCATTTTCCATAAGATGGGGTTACATGCTTTTCCTTTTTTTTTTAAGTCTTGGTACTCCTAGAATGCGACTCTTGACTTGTCACGTTACTAGAACAGATGAGAAATGATGCTATTCAACAAAAACCTTTGAATTGCAACAATGTTGCAGCTTTGTTCACATAGACACGCATATTTCAATTCAAGGGTATTACGAAAGAAAGTACAAACTTGTATGCGTATGGGGTGGAGAAGAGATGATATTGTCTAAACGTTGTCATGGGGAGTAGAGTAAAATTCTTGCCTCTCCTCGTACTTGTATTGGTCCAAAAGACAACAACACACACACACAATCATTAGTCACAGTCTGATGCTTGCCGCCTGTAGCCCCTCCCTGTGAGTTTGTACATTGAAATGTTGTATATATATATATATATATATATATATATATATATATATATATATATATATATATGTGTGTGTGTGTGTGTGTGTGTGTGTGTGTGTGTGTGTGTGTGGATTAGAATGAAAAGGAAGCAGGGAATAGGGGAATAGACAAATGTGTTGCTGGTGGGGAAGAGAACTTGTAACTGGGGAAGTGGTAAAGGGGTGCTAGCAGTGTAGATGAGGGGTGAATAGATGAAGAAAATGAACTAGGAAAAAAAAGCAAGATAGTCAATCTGAAACAGGCGTTAAACATGGAAAACAGAGAATGACATGAGACAAATGCTTACTATTCTGTTAGACCGAGGAGCAAAATTTTCAGGCGATAGAATTACATTTTGTTTTTGTAACTTAAGGAAACTTTTTTTTTTTTTCATTAAGCTTCTAACATATTCTGTACGTGGATGTTTATGTTTTCAACACAAACTCAAATACTTTACGTTCTTAGCTGCTGATCTAACGTTGAAATTCAGAGAGATAGATTCCTCTCTATTGTATAGAGTCAAAATTTTCGGTACAACTAATTTGTTACCCACGCTGTGTTATTACCACACGGTTTAAATTCTCGCCTACTGTCTGTGATTCCATTCTCCAGATCAAGATTCAATTCTCAGTGGAACCTTTAGAGCTCCTCCGTGGCCAAGCGGTTAGCGTACGCGCCTTTGACGCGGGAGAGCCGGGTTCGATTCCCGGCTGGAGCTCATGTGGTTCGAATTCCATGTTAATCAGTAGGTCCACGTCTCATATAGCCTCGCTGCTGAACGGGACGTAAAACTCAAAATAAATCAATCAATCAATCTCAGTGGAACCTCACCTAAATTAAAACGGAGGAAAATATTCTCTTTTTAAAAGCGCTACTCTAAACTTACAAATTCGCAAACTTCATATTTGTTGGGAGGTTATCAATTTTTAAAGTAATAAAAGGTATTGGAAAAAATATCAGTTTCAAATTACAGACGTAAATCCATAGATAATCCATAAATAAAAAGGAGCAATAGTTTTCGAGATAGTTGACTTAACGGATATATTTTGAACATGCATGCATATATTTCTTCCATTTTGGGAAAAATATGAAAGCTACGTGTTGAAAACTGAAAATGTTCCAAAAAAATATGTAACAATGGTATATAAAAGGTTAGTCTAATATAGCATATTTTCCTTACATATGTTTGTGAAGCCGGAGTCAATCACTGTTGGATATACATTTTACCGAAATTATCTCTTTTTTTCTATTGTCCATTCTTTGGTTTTCTTCGTTGATACAGTTATACGAGAATTTGCTGCAAAAGTGCAGCACATAACGTAACATTTAATGAGTAGCCACAGTACAACTTTCTTTTTAAAGATTTACCAAGGAAATTCCAGAAGTTAAAATACTTAAGGAAGTTACGTCTATATCATTAATGTTACTGAAAATAATTAACAGTAACAACTAGATAGACTTTTTAACAGGAATTTAAGGAAACCAAAAAAATGGATCAAAAGATTGCGATCTTGGCCAATAATTAGTTTTTGTATCAGGGGCCACAAAATTTTTGAATGGTCTCTAAATCGAAATTTCATATTTTCTACGAAATAAGCACATCATACTGAGTTAATGATAGTTTGGGTTTGGTTACACTATACAGGGTGTTCCAAATATAATAGTGAAAATGAAACCACAGATTCCTGGCGCCAAAAAAGTTTATATGACATATAGTCCGGAAGTGGATAGGAGCGGAGCTAGATAGCCTCAAATGTGGGGGAAAAAGAAGTTCACACTTAAGAAAAGGAAGTTGCTTATTTACAAAACCACATTGAAAATAAGTGTTAACAGTTACGCAACACACTGGGAGACCTAGTAGTTTGTAGTGCTATTCTGAATAAGATACTAAATTACAAATGCAGTACGTCGTTGTGGATTCTGCCTGTTATTTCATTACCTGACACGACTAGTTACACTTGTTCTTATTTCTACCCTCTCTCTCCAAGTTTATATCTGGTATACCGCTTTCCATTGCCCCCTGAGATTATACAACCATGCTAAGTGGTCTTTTCTTTGACTTTCATTGTACATGTGCGTACAGTCGTGCCATGGATAACAACTTTTTCTGTATGGTTTCCATCTTTACTCCACCTTTTCATTACCCCTGCTGTATAGACATACATTCGGTGAATCCCTAAATGATATATGGAAAATCTCTGTCGCAGTGATGTAACATGCGTTTAACATGTCAAGCTGATATGACTTTTACGTCTTTCTTAACCCCCTTCCTAGCTCCTATCACTATTCAGTTGGCAGGTATGGAGTTCCCTTCCCTCACATTCGAAGGTATCTAGCTCCGCCCCTATTCATTTCAGGACTATATGTCATATAAACATTTTTCCTGTTTTGGTGCCAGGAATCTGTGGTTTCAATTTTCGCCATTACTTTTCTGGACACCTGTATGTAGTTCTCTAGATATAAGGCCTACAAGAAAATTTGTTGAAATATATTGGATCTTTTGATCGAATTTGATCATGAACCATAAAATTTTTGAACGGCCTCTAAATCCAGTTTTCGTATTTTCCGCGTAATAAGCACATCGCACTGAGTTAATGATAGTTTGGGTTTGGCTACACTATATGTAGTTCTCCAGATATAACGCCAACAAAAAATTTTTAATTGAAATATATTGGATCTTTTCATCCAAAAAAAGTCAATGAGCGATTTTACTGACATTTCTCATTAAAAACAGAAACGGAATAGAACGCTCCTTTACTGAAAAAATAATAAATATATCTTAAGGTATAATGAAGATCCAAAAATTAAAGAAATATTTGGTAGCTAAGTGAATACCTTTATGAGTGAAATCTGCATACACTTTATTTGAAAAGAAGCCACCTAATTCTATTGGATAGTAGATATAGTATTTGATATATTCATAATTTATAGTTTTAGCAACTGTATTTACACTTTTATTTTCAGAAAAAAAAAAGAAATTTTCTGCAATTTTTAATTTTCCATTTTATTTCCGTTTCATAAATCAGATTTGCATTTCATAGCCTGAACAAACATGGTCGATGCATTTGATGAACAAACATTACACACTTGAATGTAAACCCAACTACATTAAACACAAAATCCAATTCAATACTAAACACAAGCCAGCATTACACGATTGAGCTCATATGCCGTACTAGTGTTGACGAATTTTCTAATTACCCTCTCTCAGTTCTGATAAATATAATCAACGTTTTCCTGCATATTTACTGCATTATCTTTGTGATATAAACTAACGACCTTTCTAAAATATATATATAGAATATTAATTATTAAATAATCGAGATAACTTAAATTTACTTACCATACATGGCAAAATATTTGATAATTGATGCTCAGTTATTAGTTTTAATCCATTTCGAACCATTACTGGAAGAAGTATGAATAATATTAGAAATAAGGAAACATTAAATAATTATGTTATAATGTAATCATAAAATTGCTTACTGCACACTGAGAAAAAAAAAAAGGACTATGATTTCCGTGTGGATACATCGTATTTACGCGGGTGCGCTCCTTAAGTAATGTAATTTCATGTATAAAAGTACAGCAGGTGGGAACACCATGCCAAGTCTGGAGTTCGGCGTCGAACTAGACTCGCTGTGATTGGATAATTTTATTCACATCATTGATTTCGTGTTAAAAACTATTACTCTCGTAAGGTAGGGAGTCACAGATTTAGAAAGAACCAAGAGGGGACACTCGTAGGAAGGTAGTAACAACATTATATACCTAAGTTACCACCGTCGGAATGGGTATGGCGTTAATTCTAGATTTGAAATGGTGGTCTCACAATAGAAAATTTTCGCTGGACGGTGGTGTAGATCGTACTACTGATGAAACAACACTACTTAATGTGGTGACGCGCGTAACCTGATAAAAACAGCATTTACATGCCGACTGGATTATGCATTTTGATCCGTGCACATGCATTTGATTCTCATTATTAAAGATTTTTTAAAAATGAGATGAATGTGACACCAAATAGACGGAAAGTGTGAGATAATAGTAGCGGGACCAGTAATCAAGTGTACTAAGGGTACCTACTGACAATCAAATTTTTGTGTTTGAAATAAGTTTTGAAGGAGTTTGCGTAGGTATTTTCAATAAAGGTTGTGTTTGTCAAAATTTAGAAAGAAGTAACGTAAGTCAAGCGTCAAGTAACATATATGATACGTTGCACATATTTAGTTAGAAAATTTCATCCTGTGCTGAATCACATTTTTCCAGAGATTGAAATGTTATGCACTGAAAATAAAGTGAAAGATTTGTCACTTGTTTTGATGCAGAAACCTATATCAACTGATTTAATCATAGACTGATCTTCAGAATAATTTGAACACCCAAGATTTGTACTTGGAGTTATAAGACTGTACTTTACTTATATGCGCATTAAGAAAGTTACTGATAATTACTAATACTTTATTTATATGTCGATTAACGAAATTCATGGCTAAACTCATTTTACCTCGGAAATATCAATGAAATACATAACTAATTTTTGAAAAAAATAGTGAAGCAAATCCTCTATCTCTATACTTGCAGCCAGGCCCAAAACCAGCCACAGAGCTTTTTGGGTGCATGAATATGTTAGGAGGGCCAAGTCATCAAAAGTTCTTTTACAAATATCTAAATTGTGTTTTTGTGTTGAGGTCTGGATGGGTTACGACAAGTTTAGGGAGGCCAGGCCCGCCAGGCCCCTTCTAGTTGCGGGCCTGCTTGCAGCTATTCTCGTAAAATTTAAATTGGTGGAGTTGAGAATCGGTTTAAGAGATGTTTGTACATACTAAAAGTTGAAGCTCTGACATAATTAATATTACTTCCGGTATTCTGTATATAGATCCCACTTGCAATTTTCACCAATCCTTCTTTGCGTTAACGTTATTTTTAAGGTTTTGTTATTCTAATATTTTTGTTTATCCATGACCTAAAATCTAGAGTAAAATAACATGTAATGATGATCTTTTGAAATTCCAGGACGAACCTTATAGCATCTTGATAAATTTATTGTATTCATTAACTTACAAAAAAGTCCTGAATCGTCTTCTCTCGATAGCAAAAGTACAATATCTTAGTGGCAAACTACAATATTATCCATGAATATTTACCATAGACGTAACACGAACTTTTCATATTGGAGTGCACAACAGAGACTAGCAAACCCAGGCTCGAAGACTACCCATCTGGATCTGTATTTTGTGCCCGGCCCTACCCGGGCTGTAAACGGGCCGTCACAAACGAGCCAGGCTGTGAACGGGCCTGGCAGAAACTGGGCAGGCCTGAGAACAACCAAGTCTGGTAAGTCAAGTCAATGCTTCAATATTCAATGGAAAATGAGAAATGTGTCGTCATAACATTGCAATGTCTACGTGTCCTTCTTCAATGGAAAAAATCCTGTGAAAGGTTACCCAAGCTTTGCTCTCTATATCCATATACTGTCTGTCTATTTGTTATTTGTGTTTGCTCTGTCCATAATATATTGCCATGTTTATTATATAGATGAACGTAAAAATATTATACTACACTCACTAGTGCGTGGTAGTAACAGAGAAGATAAGCAAAACTGCTACACCATATGTAGTATTAATACTACAACTGTTAATACTACTGTTGCTATTACGACTACGAATAATAGTGCTAATTCTACTGTTACTGCCACTACTACTTATATTACTATGCTAATACAACAGCGGATACTACTACTGCTATTACTAGTAATACTAAAACAAATGAAATGAATTGTTAAGTTTTACGTCCCACACTTATACCGGCTAGGCTAAAGGAGATGGTGATGCTTAGAAATGAATGAAAATGGTTTAATGAAGAAAGTAGAAGGAAACGGGAGAAACCCGAGAAAATACACACACACGGTGTGTTTACACCACAAAGCTTACTTGGCACGAGCTGGGATGGCAGCATAGGTGAACGTGCTTCTGCTGAGCCACTGCGGCCCTAATACTAAAACAATACAACAACAACAACTACTACTACGAAGCATTGGATGAAATTCTACACAGACTGTGCATAATAACTAGCATTTTTACGTTTTTTTCTGTAGTTAGAAGGTAAATTCCGTACTACCAGACATGTCAACTCTCACGCAGAGTCGTAGCAGGAGTAGTAGTATTAGCAGTGGTCGTAATAGTAAGGGTGGATGTAGTAGAAGTAGTAGTAGTAGTAGTAATGGTAATAAAAGAAGTGGTAGTAACAGTGGTAGTACCATAAGTAGTGGTAGTAGTAGTAGCACTGTAGTTTAGTCTTGTATAAAGAGTCAAACAAATTACGATTAACGTTGACTGACAGAATAGCGCCCGACCCGTCTTTTGTAGTGTCCGACCCGATGCGGTTTGGCCCGGCCCGGAAATATATGTGCATTTGTTTCCGGCCCGGCATGTGTCCGGCCTGGTTCGGCCCGTCCCAGCCCGAAATACTTGAAATGGGCCGGGCACATTCCTGGCAAGGCCGAACAAGCGCTCCCGTCTGTGCAGAGCTCTGGTTCACAAAGGTAATTGAATCCCACCCCGCTGAATTGAATCCCGCTCTCACCACGTACTTTACATGCTTATTTAGATATAGAACATATATCAACATTTTTAGAAAGTCTGACAGTTGAAGAGAAAAGGATCACACAATTTTATTAGTATGTGCACAGGGACACTCGGAGCATCCTACCTATCATCTACACAGAGATTATACAATGGCCCTGAAAGGTGGTACTATGATTGATGAATAGATCAGAGTCAAGTTGGAAACCAAGTTGAAAAACATATTATTTCTGCAAGTTCGTTTGATAACAATACTCTTGAACTCATAGCATACCTTAATCTAATACCCATCCTAAGCTGAGATTATGTATTAACCACAAGAAGAAAGTCTTAATACTGCAGCACAGTTTGTATTAGTTAATTGGTTATCTGATTTGAAATTTAGCGTCCCGTTCAGGCCCAAGATTACATGAGACGTAGATCTACAGCTTTATCTGGGCTCTGAAATACATGAAGTCCTATAGGGAATCGGGCCCAGGTCTTCCGCCCCGAAGGCGCGTACACTAACCATGTAGTCATGAGGTGGTTCTACAGCGTAGTTTGGTGTCCGTGAACCAAAATATAAAACGATTTACTATAGAAAGTTATAATTTATTTTTTTAAAGTGAACATTCACCGGTAAAGCGCTCACTTCTCTTCTGCAGTTCCTGTTCGATCCTAGCTCGCACCAAGTAGGTTTTCTTTGGGCTCTTCTGCTTTTTCTCGTTTCGTTCATTCCGCTATTTTATTTATCACCTGGGATGTTAAAGTAAAAAAAAAAGAATAGTGGGCATGTAGTGCATTATTATTAATTGTGTACAGTTACAAGCATGGTGTATAGTCTACTACTCTTCGATTACAATTACTTCTTGCTAGGAGCAATTATTTAGAGTTGTTTCTTAAAAGTATTGTTTGATGGGATCATAAACTGCACTGAACTATTATCGTTAATCCGGTTGGAAGTGGCTGCGAGAACTCAAAGGGATTACGTTCCCTTTCGGTTAAACCAGAGTGCAACAGGTCAAGTGGTCATTCACCCGCCAATAGAATCAATAAATTAATGACTGAAGTGTATCTCAGAATCACGTGTACTGGTATTGGGAGGAAGTTATTAAAGAAAGTGTGCTTATTAATATTAAATATTAATGAATATTAAATATGAATATTAAATATAGCATATTGTTAAGTCTGTAAAGTTGTAGGATTTATTAATACGAGAGAAAAGAATTTCAAAACAATTCGTACATTGGAAATATTATACTTTATATAAGGACAAAATTAAAATAGACGTAAACGGTATAGGATCTCCACACTCAAAAATAACAATTGCAACTTCAATGAATCAAAAAATTAATATATCAGATTTCTCACATACAGACACACATACATTTGTATCAAAAATTTGAACCTTATTTAGACATATGAAGTAACTTTAAAATATTATCATAAAAAGACACATTGGCGCTCTATTAGGTCATAAATTGTTGTTACACAACAAAATTGTTAGCTTAAAACGCCTTACCTAAATTCAATGAATGTCTTGTCACTGAAAGCAAGAAGTAAAAACACTTTCTTTTCTATTGTAAGGATGCCAGAATTAATTGTTACATTCAACATCCTCCAGCATGGGAATTTGCGCTTCATTCAACAGCATTGCAAATAATTCTTCGTTGATATATAGAGGTCATCAAAATAATACAAACACATGGAGCTGGAAAGACGCCAGATGTCGTGGTTGGCAAAGCTCAGGGGGCAATCACAACGGCAGACGGTTATACTTGAGGAGCAACAGAACAACGATGTGCACTAAACTGAGCAGATTGTGAAAGTCAAAATGGGCGATCAATCTGATTTTCAAACAAGGCTAATTATTGGCGCTGAATTATATGGTGCGAGCGTTGACAAAAATGATAAGTGTATTGATTGTGTCGCAAGAGATCAGTGTTTAAAGGTGATAACTGTCTGCAAGACTCGCGGTCAAACAACATCGGCAAAGAGGAACAGTGGTCGCAAGTAAATCTTTAGTAATATGTTCTACCGAGCCGAGCATTAAAAGCAGATTGTTACACTCAGAACTGTCATCAGACTGCGGGTCGAATAACGGATGAACTTAAATAGCAACTACCACAACCTGTGTCGACAATCTCAGTCCGCCGTAAACATGAAATCGCTGATAAGAGGCAAAAACACTTTAGCATAACGCCAATAGTGCCGCAAACATGCAATATGGACCGCACCCACAAGATTTTTAGTATGATAGAAACAAAATAAAATAAATATTTGCCACTATCAAAAAATAATAAGTAATTAAAACATTGAGGTGGAAGTTAAAATTTCTAACCTCTAAAACATAATAGTTTGTTTCAAATATCTTTCTGCGAAGGCAACCAAGCAACGCACTCCCCCCTTCCCTGCCTGTCTCTGGCCTAGTCAGAGGAAGCGTTAACTTGGAGTTCGTCAGAAACCGATTCAAACAAAACTTATACCAAAATTTTGTGCACATTTTGTGCAGTTTTGTGCACCACATCTCAAGATTTGTGCACTTTAAGAAACCTAAAATTTTTCATATTTAAATTTTTCAACGGTATGCCAGGCCTGAGTTCGTCCAACAGGAAAATCAGAAAAACATATATAAATTAATAGACCGAGTTTTGTGCAGTGTTGTGCACCACTTCCCGAGTTTTGTGCACCTCAAATAACAAAGATATAGCCCCTTGAAAATATCGAGTATGCCAGGAACTGGAGTTCGCCTAACACCGATTTCGGCAAAAGTTACATCAATCGTTAGCATTTATTTTGTGCAATTTTGTGCACCACTTCCCGAGTTTTGTGCACCTCACATAACCGAGATATAGCTCCTTAAAAATAGTGCGTATGCCAAGCCTGGAGTTCGTCTAACACCGATTACGGCAAAAGTAACATCAATCGTTAGCATTTATTTTGTGCAATTTTGTGCACCACCTCCCGAGTTTTGTGCACCTCACATAACCGATATAGCTCCTTAAAAATAGTGCGTATACAGGTGTGGAGTTCGGATAACACCGATTCCGGCAAAAGTTACATCAATTATAAGCATTTATTTTGTGCAAATTTGTGCACCACCTATCGAGTTTTGTGCACCAGAAACAACAGAGATATAGCTCCTTAAAAATAGTGCGTATGCCAGGCTAGAGTTCGCCTAACACCGATTCCGGCAAAAGTAACATCAATCGTTAGCATTTATTTTGTGAAATTTTGTGCACTACTTCCCGAGTTTTGTGCACCTCACATAACATATGACATAGTAAGAGATTTGGTCGGCGTTATACGCACTTGAGATATTGGCCTACGCACTATTTTCCAGCGGTTATTTTTCGGGTATCTGAGGTGCACAAAACTCAGGACATGGTGCACAAAACTCTACAGAAGGAGTACTATAATAAGACATAGTAAGAGGTTTGGTCGGCGTTATGCGCGCACTTGAGATATTGGTATATGCACTAATTTCAAGTGGTTATTTTTCGGGTATCTGAGTTGCACAAAACTCGGGACATGGTGCACAAAACTCTACAGAAGGAGTACTATAATAAGACATAGTAAGAGATTTGGTCGGCGTTATTCGCACTTGAGATATTGGTATACGCACTATTTTCAGGCGGTTATTTTTCGGGTATCTGAGCTGCACAAAACTCGGGACATGGTGCACAAAACTCTACAGAAGGAGTATTAAAATAGGACATAGTAAGAGATTTGGTCTCCGTTATGCTCACTTGAGATATTGGTATAGGCAATATTTTCAAATGGTTTTACTTCGGGTATCTGAGCTGCACAAAACTCGGGACATGGTGCACAAAACTCTACAGAAGGAGTACTAACATTTGACATAGTGAAAAATTTGTTCGGTGTAATTCATACTTGAGATATTGGTATACGCACTATTTTGAAGTGATTGTATTTCGGGTATCTGAGTTGCACAAAACTCGGGACATGGTGCACAAAACTCTACAGAAGGAGTACTAAAATATGACATAGTAAGAGATTTGGTCGGCGTTATACGCACTTGAGATATTGGCCTATGCACTATTTTCCAGCGGTTATTTTTCAGGTATCTGAGGTGCACAACACTTGGGACATGATGCAAAAAACTCTACAGAAGGAGTACTATAATATGAGATAGTAAGAGATTTGGTCGGCGTTATGCGCACTTGAGATATTGGTATACGCATTATTTTCAAGTGGTTATTTTTCGGGTATCTGAGCTGCACAAAACTCGGGACATGGTGCACAAAACTCTACAGAAGGAGTACTAAAATAGGACATAGTAAAAGATTTGGTCGGCGTTATGCGCACTTGAGATATTGGTATACGTACTATTTTCAAGTAGTTATTTTTCGGGTAACTGAGTTGCACAAAACTCGGGACATGGTGCACAAAACTCTACAGAAGGAGTACTAAAATAGGACATAGTAAAAGATTTGGTCGGCGTTATGCGCACTTGAGATATTGGTATACGCACTGTTTTCAAGTGGTTATTTTTCGGGTAACTGAGTTGCACAAAACTCGGGACATGGTGCACAAAACTCTACAGAAGGAGTACTAAAATATGACATAGTAAGAGATTTTGTTGGCGCTTTATGCGCTTGGGGCATTGGTATTCGCACTATTCTCAAGTGGATATATCCCAGTTACCTAATGTGTATTAATTTTGGTTAATCGTCCAGGAAATTTCACATACTGCATGCTAATGAATGATATGACTTTAATTGGTGTCGGTGGTATGCAAATTCCAGTGCCTGGCATACGCACTATTTTCAAGTGGTTATATACCTGTTATTTGAAGTGCACAAAACTCGATAAATGGTGCATAAAATTGCACAAAATAAATGCTAACGATTGTTGTAACTTTTGCCGGAATCGGTGTTATCCGTTCTCCACACTTGGCATACGCACTATTTTTAAGGAGCTATATCTCTGTTGTTTCTGGTGCACAAAACTCGGGAGGTGGTGCACAAAATTGCACAAAATAAATGCTAACGATTGATGTAACTTTTGCCGGAATCGGTGTTAGGCGAACTCCAGGCCTGGCATACGCACTATTTTTAAGTGGTTATATACCTGTTATTTGAAGTGCACAAAACTCGATAAATGGTGCATAAAATTGCACAAGATAAATGCTAACGATTGATGTAACTTTTGCCGGAATCGGTGTTACCGGAACATCACAGCTGGCATACGCACTATTTTTAAGGAGCTATATCTCGGTTATGTGAGGTGCACAAAACTCGGGAAGTGGTGCACAAAATTGCACAAAATAAATACTAACGATTGATGTAACTTTTGCCGAAATCGGTGTTAGACGAACTCCAGGCCTGGCATACGCACTATTTTTAAGGAGCTATATCTCTGTTATTTGTGGTGCACAAAACTCGGGAAGTGGTGCACAAAACTGCACAAAACTCGGTCTATTAATTTATATATGTTTTTCTGATTTTCCGGTTGGACGAACTCAGGCCTGGCATACCGTTGAAAAATTTAAATATGAAAAATTTTAGGTTTCTTAAAGTGCACAAAACTCGAGATGTGGTGCACAAAACTGCACAAAATGTGCACAAAATTTTGGTATAAGTTTTGTTTGAATCGGTTTCTGACGAACTCCAAGTTAATGGACCTCTAGTCAGAGGCAGTCCCACAATAAAAGAAATGGAACTACATTGTGAATAGAATCGCATATTTTCGGCTTGCGTCACAGCACAGCCCTTTATGACAGTATTCATAAAAGTTTTTAACTAAAAGGAAATCAATCAAAAATGTTGAAACTGCATTGAAAACATATAATACGTCTCGCCATTGATACACACCCACTTAAAGTTTGGAAAGTCAGCGCCGTTGACCATGCACGACCTCTAGGACTCCATTCCCCATCGCATCAGAGCTATTCTGAAGGTGGAAAATACGTATTGTATGTCTAGATGAAATATATAGTGTACTAATTGTAGACTAATACATTACGTCCTTAAATGAAAAATTGGGAAAAGCATTTGCAAAAGTGCAAATCAGAATGGAAATCAACTAGTACAAAAAAAAACTTTATGTAGCTAGCCAGTTGTCAAACTTTTGTTGCAGATATTATTTGTGTATAGATGGCAGTGAGAAACACAGTTCTTAGAAATTGAAGTAAGTAATCGCTTATTTTTATGTTTGTACTGTAAGGTATTCCTTTTCTGAAAGTGTGTTTCTTGTCCTAACTTAAAAATATTTTACGGAAATGTTCACTGTCCAACGTTTATTTACAGTACGAACTGGGCCCATGCTGGCCCACCGGGACATGTCCCGGTGCGCCCTACGAGACATCACATTATAAATAAAGGTACTAGTTTTTTATAATAAATTCTTACAGTTGTTGTTGGTAAAGAAGCGTGATAAGTAGAGTGCGACCGTTATATAAGGGCCCTTGCGAAACCACATCAAAGATAAACGATTTTATTTATTTTTCTGTATGGCACTGTTTTGTGCAATGAATACATACTGATACTGATAAAGAACCCGTGAAGGGTACAGTGCGCCCTGCGAAACGTCACATTATAGATAAGTGATTTCAGTTGTTCTCTTGTATACCAGTTTAGTATATTCATATAGTGGCTATTGATAAAGAACCTTTGAAGGGTACAGTGCGCCCTTATAAAGACGACCTGCGAAATATCACATTATAAATATTTTTTAAAAATTCTTCTGGATACCAGTTTTGTGTTATACATTCATAAAGTTGCTATTGGCAGAGAACAGGCAAAGAGTACAATCACTTTTCAAAACTTATATGTAAAGCAATTAACATGTAGGTCCATTTAGTAAGATAATATAGGAGTTTTCGCGCTGCTACTCATGTATTGCTCCCTCCCACCCAAAAAACTTCCAGAAGTTAAGCACAATCGATATAGGGTAGCCTACTTTAAACAATTCGATTTTTTTAAAAGCTCTTTATTTTAAAATTTGATTGTTCTTGTGTGTTTTAGAGCAGTGTTCGAATAATCAGTGCCTATTGTATTTCTAAAATATAACTATATTGATTTATTTTATTTCTTTACCTTCATTTTATTTGACAAAAAAATATTACAAGAATTAAAAATAACGTACTGTTTCTATAGTAATGACGTTTTTACAGTTTAGCTATTTAAGTTACTGAACAAATTTGGCGGTTTTCATATATAAAATGGCGCTCGTATATATAAATGGGGTGTAAGTTAATTAATATAACAAACGTCGGGAGTTGATTCCTGATACCGAAATTAAACGAAAAGTATACATCAACCTGGGTGTAAAAGTGTCTCATTTTGGCGCCTTAATCACCCGAAAATTTGTCGGAAAAATGTAGAAACAGACATAGCCCAAGAACAAAACGTCGGATCAAAGTCGGGTAAAGTCGGATCGAAGGCGGTTGGTGTTTAAGTAAAATTGATTGTGTTAATCTGTACGTGGCTGCGCAATAGCAGATTACCCTGTCCACGAGCTGGCTGATATAATGCTACACCTCATTTATGGAGAGGTAAAGGGAAATAGAACAAAAGCGAGGTGTTTATGTCGTGACCGTCGCCCTCAAAGGAGAGTAACTTTCCCTATATTTTTCCACGCCTCCATATTCGCCTTCGAGAGTTACGGTCTCTTCTATTTTCCCTACGTGAAATCGGAGGAAATCGCACCATGTGGACAGCTGAATTTGGAGACAGCGTACTGGGAATGATCAGAGACCGTCCTGAAACTAGCAATAGCTATGTGTAGGGAGTAAATATTCACATGCAACTCTAGTGAACGATCAGCAGCAGAGATTGTGTGAGCGTGCAGTGCGGTATAGTGGATATTTTTTGGTAGACCCTTATTTATTATTGGCTAGCCTGTGTGGGAGTACATATCTTTTATTTTTACGTAATGTTCTCCCAAAATTCCTAAATGAAACATTCCCAGATCGTTGAATTGGGAGAGAAGGACCTGTGTTATATCACCTCGTTCACCCTACCTCACGCCCCTTGATTTCTTGTTTTTTGGGCGGGGGAGCTATGAAACGGCTTTTGTGTGCAACACCAGCAACAACAGCCGAAGAACTTATAGCTGCGGCAGTAATATCCGAAATATGAAGTGTGTTTGACCACTCGCGGAAAAATTTACTTCGCCGATGTCATCTTTGCAAGCGGTGAACGGTCAGCAATATCAGACTGTGAACTGTTATTTTCTACAGCTGTCTTGTGTATTCATACTGCATTGCACAAATACTGTACAAGGTACGTCTGAGTATTTCACAGTTATTCTACTTTGTACGAAACAGAATAAATTCGTTGTTGAAACAGGTAGTTGAAACTGTATTTCTTTGCATCATTGTGCAACACGCGCAACAGCTTGTATTTCGTCGAGTTTCAATGCTTCTGTGCTTGGAATTATTATTTTCCTCAGAATTACGTATTACGAGGAGGAAATCTTTCAATGCAGCTTACTTTGGCCCAAATTGTATTCACATATTTTGTGCGAATCACTGTTGTTATATGAAGAATCCCTTGTACTCTCATTTATCACACATTACTTTTGCCGCCTGACTGTTTTATGCACAGTCGTTACAAAGTTATTTTTTTTCGATCGAAGTTTTTCTTTTTTTTTTTCATTTTCACACACTCTTAACTTGGACAGAAAGCCGTTCATTTATCATCCGTTACCATTATTCTAGAAGATATAACTGTAGTACATTAAATACTTCTTTTCATTTAAGTTCTTCCGATAGTTTATTCTCTGCTGAGACAAATAGATCAATCATACATGTCTATCTCTCTTTCTTTCGAGTTCTAAGTGTTCTATTTTGAACGATGTACTATTACTTTTGATTGTTTAAATCTTGTACATGATTGCTCTTTATTTTCCTCTTTCATCGTTTGATAAAATACTCAAAGGAATACTCCAGTTGCACCGGCGCTGTACTACGTCCAATTGTACACTAATGGAATCTAGACTAAAAATAATCGACATTTCGTTTGCCCGATTTCGAAATTTTCGGGTAGTCATAGCTCCGAGGCATTTCTGTACCCAGGTTGGCCTACACTTTTCATTTTATCTCGGGGGCTGGGATCGCCTCCCGACGTTTACTACATTAGTTAAGTTCCACACACACAAACACACACACACACACACACACACACACACACATATATATATATATATATATATATATATATATATATATATATATATATATATATATATATCCTAACTATATATAAAACTACATGAGCTGACATAAATTATTGACCACTTCCTGTAGGGCTACAATGATCAAATTTGGCATGATTGTAGCTTTCCGGAACTAATCCACAGGAAAATTGTCAAAAGTGAATATTTTTAATTTTTAGGGGGTCTAAATAGGGGATGAAAAATTTCCCTATGTTATTTAAATGGACCTTTTTTTTGGACTTATAATCTCATGTTTTAGGTACTTAGAATTGGAATAGAAACTTGAAATTCGTTATGCTTACACATTTTCGTAAGCACTATCTAAGTAAATCAGTACAAGTAAAAAATTCCGAACTTACAGTGGTTTTATAGGGTACTGAAAAATCTTTCCCATGTTATTTATATAGGACACCTTTTACACCCTCAAATTATTGAGCACTTCCTGCAGGGCTACAATGATTAAATTTGACATAATTATAGCTTTTCGGAACAAACCCACAGGAAAATTGCCAAAAGGGAATATTTTTAATTTTTAGAGGGTCTAAAGAGGGGATGAAGAATTTCCCCATGTTATTTAAATGAGACTTTTTCTGGACCTATAATCTCATGTTTTAGTTACTTAGAATTAAAATAGAAACTTGAAATTCGGTATGCTTGTACGTTTTCGTTAGCTTTACCTAAGTGAATCATCAGAAATGAAAATTTGCAACCGTAGATTGGTGTTATGGGGAACTGAAAAATCTTTCCCATGTTATTTATATGGGACGTCTTCTATACCCCAAAATATTTAGGCACTTCCACCAATATTAGAATGATGAAATTTGGCATGATTGTAGCCTTCCAGGACTAACCGACAGAAAAATTGCCAAAAGTAAAAAATTCCAACTTTAGAGTGGTTTTGTAGGGAACTGAAAAATATTTCCAATGTTATTTATATGGGACACCTTTTACACCCTCAAATTATTGAGCTCTTCCTGCAGGGCTACAATGATTAAATTTGACATGAGTATAACTTTTCAAGACAAATCCACAGAAAAATTGCCAAAAGTGAATATTTTTAATTTTTAGGGGGTCTAAAGAGGGGATGAAGAATTTCCCCATGTTATTTAAATGAGACTTTTTCTGGACCTATAATCTCATGTTTTAGGTACTTAGAATTGGAATAAAAACTTCAAATTCGGAATGCTTGTACGTTTTCGTTAGCTTTACCTAAGTGAATCATCAGAAATGAAAATTTGCAGCCGTAGATTGGTTTTATGGGGAACTGAAAAATCTTTCCAATGTTATTTATATGGGACGTCTTCTATACCCCAAAATGTTTAGGCACTTCCGGCAATATTAGAATGATGAAATTTGGCATGAGTGTAGCCTTCCAGGACTAACCGACAGAAAAAATGGCAAAAGTAAAAAATTCCAACATTAGAATTGTTTTATAGAGAACTGAAAAATCTTTCCCATGTTATTTATATGGGACACCTTTTACACCCTCAAATTATTGAGCACTTCCTGCAGGGCTACAATGATTAAATTTGACATGATTATAGCTTTTCAGGACAAACCCACAGGAAAATTGCCAAAAGTGAATATTTTTAATTTTTAGGGGGTCTAAAGAGGGGATGAAGAATTTCCCCATGTTATTTAAATGAGACTTTTTCTGGACCTATAATCTCATGTTTTAGGTACTTAGAATTGGAATAAAAACTTGAAATTCGGTATGCTTGTACGTTTTCGTTAGCTTTATCTAAGTGAATCATCAGAAATGAAAATTTCTAACCGTAAAGTGGTTTTACGGGGAACTGAAAAATCTTTCTAATGTTATTTATATGGGACGTCTTCTATACCCCAAAATGTTTAGGCACTTCCGCCAATATTAAAATGATGAAATTTGGCATGATTGTAGCCTTCCAGGACTAACCGACAGAAAAATTGCTAAAAGTAAAAAATTCCAACTTTAGAGTGGTTTTATAGGGAACTGAAAAATATTTCCAATGTTATTTATATGGGACACCTTTTACACCCTCAAATTATTGAGCACTTCCTGTAGGGCTAAAATGATTAAATTTGACATGATGTGGCTTTTCGGGACAAACCCACAGAAAAATGCCAGAAGTGAATATTTTTTAATATTTAGGGGTTCTAAAGAGGGAATGAAGAATTTCCCCATGTTATTTAAATGGACCTTTTTTGACGTATAATCTCATGTTTTAGGTACTTTGTATTGGAATAAAAGCTTGAAATTCGGTATGCTTCTACGTTCTCGTTAGCTTTACCTAAGTGAATCATCAGAAATGAAAATTTGCAACCGTAGATTGGTTTTATGGAATCTTTCGCATGTTATTTATGTGGGACGTCTTCTACACCCTAAAATGTTTAGGCACTTCCGGTATGATTAGAATGATGAAATTTGGCATGATTGTAGCCTTTGAGAACTAACCGTGAAAAAATTGCCAAAAGTGAACATTTTTAATTTTTCAGGGGTCGAAAGGGGATGAAAAAATTCCTATGCTATTTAAATGGGCGTTTTTTTGGGATACAAAATCTTATCTGTCAGATAGTTGAGATAGGATAAAAAAAGAAAGTCGGTAGAATTCCGCTCCTTTGCAGCTGCCTTTGTCCCCACTTTGAACTCGTATTGCATACACGCCCTTATGACGCTCTGTGGAGGTCTCATTCACTCTGTTCTTACGCAAGTTCACAATGTAACTGAACTACCATAACCAGGTAGTATGCTGCACATACGCAGAACAACAGCTGACCTTCGTCTTATCCTCATTCGCATTCAACTCACGGTGGGAGGTCCAATTGAACACAGACCTCCACAAAAGCGACAGAACTTTCTTGCTTACCTTTATAAATTAACAGAAATAAAAAATTCCAACTTTGGTGGGGTTTATTTATAGGAACTACTTTTATATTTCAAAATTATTGGGCAATTTCTTTAGGATTACAATGATTAAATTTGGCATGTCAAAGGAAAATTGCCAAAAGTGAATATTTTTAGTTTTTAGGGGATTTTTGGAACGGGTATTACGGAACCTGTTTGTTACAGTTGCTTTATATGTTGTATTCTTGTTAATCTCTTGTTAAAATGCACGGTTATTGTTACCTTAAGTTATAATTATAGCGGTTGCTGTTAATTGTTTAATTTTATTTAATGTTATTTGTTTTAAACAGTTGTGCACTACATATCAAATCAGTACCTCCGATAATTGTAATCGTTCCGAGGACAAGAACCTGCGCTCTCTACACAGCGCATCATTCGCATATGAGCATAAATCTCCTTGACATTCCTGGAAACATCTGTACATGTTCATTACAGACAAAAGTTATAGACGCCGTGATAAAAATTGGCAAATGATACTATAAAAGGGAGATTTTTTTCGATTATTTTTTCAATATCTCGGACCGTTTGCAAGATTTGAGCCTACTTCCGTTTGAAGTTTCTAATTCATGTATGATAATTGTATTCTTTCTTGTTGCATTCAGTATGTAATAAGCAAACAGATTACATACACAATTAATTACAATGTCAGTTATAGATGGTGTTCAATGGGCAAAACACTGCAAAGATAAAAGTTCGTCTTAGACTGCAGAAATGGTTATCGTTCCTTTTCAATTATTTGGGCATAAAAGAAACGTCTGAGACATATACAACCCCTTCTTGTATACATATAAGCTTCTTTATGGAGAATGTTTGGTGCCTGTCCAAATACAAATCATATTGAACTTCATTTTCACACTATGATACGAACCTTCCCAGACACAAATACCACTTACGTTCCACTTTTTTTTAGTATACGAAAGACATGACGAAGCAAAAGCTTTCATTCAAAGGAGTATGCGCGTAGCAGGATACTACAGGGGTGGTGTGGAAATACTACAAAGTTACAAGAAAAAGAATCGACCTTTGTCTTACAAATATGCAAGAGTTATGGTCTAACAAAAATCCCAGATTTCTTTTTTGAAAATTATAAATAAGAAAAAAAACTCTGAAAAAGAGAATCCAACATCATCATTCATTATATAATAAGTCGATAAATTGTAGTTGACAAAGCAAAGGTTGCTATAAAAAAAATAAACTGTGAGTTATTAAGCAGAGTATTAAGGAGCAAAGGATGATAAATATGAGATCTGGGGATGTTGGGCCGATTTAAGGAAACATTAAGAATAAATGCACGAACATATGACATGCGAGGCCGTAGGCCGAGCAAATACGGTGGTCTGGGGGCGAAGCCCCCAGCTGGTCAAAGGCTAGTATATATATAAAATACGTATCAACATTCATATGGGCGTCCTTTTGGTAGGCTTCTCCACCGCCCTCGTTAGTATTCCAGCACGGGCCTGATACGAACTGACCGTTAACCAACTATTCACTGGGAACTTATAAGAATTTTGGTATAATTACTTACGTATCGTTATTTTATGTTAAACCTAGCAGTTTTCATGATATATAAATGGTTTTAAGCACTATTCTTTAGTTTTACATAGTCACAGTGTTGCCATAATTGTACCAAATTCAGCCGTTTTTGTCACTCATCGGGCCTTTGGTACCCCGCTGGCATTTGCAGCCCCTTTTGTGAAAACGTTGGTACAATTCTACCCAAGTCAGCACCATTTAATAAATACTTGTCACATTTTCAAAAGTGGCAGTAAGACATTTCCTACATCTCACAGTACTCATATGGTGTGTTGAACTCTTAATAAATGATTTTTGAACATTCATTCTGTGACGCTGCTCTGGAAAATTTGTAATTCGAACTATACCAGGAAACAATGACGCTAGATGGGCTCATCCACGCTGTGTATGAAGGAAACCAGATAGAAACAGTGGTAGAAATTTTAGCTTGAAATAAATAAATAAATAAAAAGTTGAATCAAGTGTTGAATATTCTCAAGAAAACCAGTGTGTCCTTAAGGAAGTCTATAATTTATGTGTCGTTGTAAAGATTCTACACCAAAACGATAATAGCACGAAAAAATACATTAACGTATTTGCCGGCTTACCGGGCTAAGTTGTTTACTAATGACGTCATTATTAACGAATGTAAAGATGCTTCCACGTTGCTCGGGGTTCTCCTATTTGATTTTTTTTTTTTTTTTTTTTTTTTTTTTTACAAAAAAAGAGAGCTTGATTTGAACTTTTGAAAGAGGAAGGGAGGTTCTATAACTTAGCCTCTTTTAGTTTCGTGTTATAGAGCCATGGATTACACTGGTAAAAAAATATAAATTCAGCCCTTTTTGTTTTAATTTGGTACTATTTTTCAGCCCACTCTAGAGCTGGGACTGTGCCAACCCTGCATAGTCAACACTGTGTAAATAATTTTTATTGCCTTTTCTAACTTTCGTGTAACTTCACTATGATTTTCTCCTATTTTGTTTGGTTATTATAGAAATTCCACAGAGTAGCTAAATATTAAATGAGTAATGTAAGGAGAGATAATATAACATTTTTTTTTCTAAAAAAATGACACTAAATAGTAGCTACCCTTAATTTTTGTTATAAACAAAACGGTTTTATTCAAGTCAAAGCATCATTATACGAGGGCTGTTATGCTAGACCACATTAAATCTACTTTTTTTCTGATAATGTTTTCTTGTCATTAAAATAGATTCCGAGGTACTTCCTGTCTATAGTTAAAACGGTATCGTCTAACACTCATTAGATCCCGGTGAAAAATGGTCTCAACTTTGGCTTGTTGTGCTGAACTCCGTTAAGTCTGTAGTTGAATTCCTTCTTAAGCATTTTAGAGCTAGTTGGGCCTCCAACCAATCATTGAATAATCTTTCACTTTTACGTTACACTGCCTACGCTAAAAGAGACGGTGATGATGAGTAACGAAAGGAATGGTGGAATGAATAAAGTGGGAGGAAACGGGAAAACCTCGAGAAAATCCATGCAAATGGTATTTGTCCACCACAAAGTTCACAAAATAGTGGATTAAAGGAAGTGAGATGAAACACGGAAACGCACGCACAATGACGACCTGGGATCAAACCAGAGACCTCGCGCGTCAGAAGTGAGCGCTCCAAATGACAGAAACGGAGCAGAGAATGGAGTACAGGACTTCCAAGAAAGCAGAATATCCTTTTGAATACAATGCTTATATTACTCGTTCAAATTCATAACTGATAACATTTTTAAACCCTTTTTTCCACACCAGGACTCCTCTGATATTCTCAACGCACGTGATCTATCATCTACGTTTTCAAGAAAAACTTAAGCTTTTTTTAAAGTATCTAGAGGCTCATCAATAAACCTTTTCTCTTTTTTTTACCTGACTGTACTGACAACGCTTTCGCTTTTTCTCTTACTCTCATCCCAGTGAAAACTAATATCTCTATGTCGGATAGCGAAGATGAAAACCCAAAACGTATATATATGTCTATATATATATATATATATATATATATATATATATATATATATATATATATATATATATATATATATATGTATATAACCGTTCAGGTAACTGGGTGAGGGAGTTAGTATGTTTTTGTGAGTATGTGGTTATGTGTTTGTATGTTGGAGCGTGAGTTTTAGTACTGTGAATTGAAGGAGCATTGAAAAAAGAAAAATATTCATCTTTTCGTGAGGATTATCCTTAATTTCAGTGTGCATTTCTCACTACGTCATAAGGACTCCACTGTTGACGCGAAACAGTCATTCATTCATTTCACCTGTACATTCATATCCAATTTTGTAACTTCTTTAAAAATATTATCATCACACAAGCGTACATCATATAATCCTACCATTGTTTTGTAATTTTCACTGTCAGAAGAACTATATAATATAAGCTTCCATCGGACAACCCCCATAACACATACACCCCTTGTTTTAATAGGACTTTTGCTCTGTGCGAAGACAAAAGACAAACGATGTGTGAAATTATCCTTCTTGTTTCCGTATTATATCTTCTTTTCCGTCATCTTCTATTAACCTTCCTTCTCCCACTCATACCATTGACCTAGCACCCCCCTCTTTTGTAGTCAAGTGCCTGCTCAACTTCCAACTGTTTTTTCAATGTCCTACCTTCTTGCTTCTGCCCACTCCTTTTCCCCACAAAGAAAGAAAGAGAACTTTTGCTATTCATTTTTGTGATGAACACATGCACACACACACACACACACACACACTACAATAGAAAAGATAAAAAGAAGGAGACCAGAATAAAGAGAAAAGGCTGCTTAGGGTGGGCGCATTATGTTGCTGCTATTCTCCGACTTTAATTCCTCTTCAACTACTTCTGCCAAGATCAAAGATTGTATAAAAGACGTGCAGCCTACAGGCATAAAAGTCATTTTGTTTCCCTTCTAATTAAGAAAATTAGCGAAGTAATAGCATTACAATTCAACCTACGTAGCGACCTCTTGTTTTAAGTTTTTTTTAAAAAATGTTTTGTTTCTTTAATTATTACATCTATTCTTTTCAACAAAATATAACAATTCACTCACTATATTTTCTACTCTGAAACAAGAAACAATTTTAAGTTTTTTCCTTTGTTTTTAAAACAAAAAGGATTTTTAAGATTATTTTTGTAATTCAAAAAGAAAAAATAATGTTATAAAAGTTTTCAAAGCTTTATGTTGCAGGAAAACAAGTAAGTTATGTAAACGAAATAGAAAGAAAATTTCAATTTCAAATTTTTCCATCCTGTGTGTGTGTGTGTGTGTGTGTGTGTGTGTGTGTGTGTGTGTGCGTGTGTGTGTGTGTGTTGTAATTATTATTTGTAAACATTTGTCTTTAATATTAATTTCCTTCTGTTCAGTGGTGCTATTCAGCCGAACCGGTTGTTAAAATATTTCGAGTTCGCAGAACCGTTTGTTATACCTAGATATGAATACAAACATGCATACATACGCATGACCTAACAGTGAAAGAAAAGCCAAACAAAGAACCCTGCACCATCCCTATGGAAATTGGATTTCGGTGGAATTCTTTGAAACCGTGATATGTTGTAGCTATTATGATCTTAAGAAATATAGTCTTAATGGACACAACCACCAATCACTGATCATTTGGCCACTACAAAACCACTTTTTCGAAAACAGCCGAAGATAGTGATATTCTGGATTTCGCTGAAAATGACTGAAACCGTGATATGTTGTAGATATTGTGATCCTGAGAAAAAATCCTCAATAGAAAAAACCACCAATCACTAGCAGTTTGGTCACAACAGGGACACATTTTTGAAAACAGCAGAAGGTAACGATGTTCCGGCGGATTTCGGTTAAAACGAATGAGACTGTGATATGTTGTAAATCTTCTAATTATGAGAAAAAGTCTTAATGGGCAGAATCACCAATTATTGACAACTTGACGATGAAAATGAATGAAACTGCGATGTTTTAGATGTCGTGATCCTGAGAAAAAAATATTAATTTCTGGCTATCTAGTAACGGTAGGTCAGTTGGTAAAGAATTTGTTTACATTCGAGAGGTTCGGTCTGGGCCGGTCATCGTTTCTAGAGTGTTTTAGAACTTTCCTTTGTTCCGCAAGATGAACATTGGGATGAACATTATGCTTAAACAGTGTTGGCTGCTACTCTCCCCATCCCTTTTCCCGGTTGTGTGGAATAGGATGAGAAAATCTATACCTTTTCAGACTTCAATACAATTTTACCAAATTCCCAGAACATCGTTATCTTATGCTATTTTCAAAAATGTGGCCCTTTAGTGGCCAAATGGTCAGTGATTGGTGCTTGTGTTCATGAAGACTATTTCTCAGGATCCCAATATCTACAATTAAATAGGGTCTATATCACAGTTTCACTCATTTTCACCGAAATCCAGGATATCACTATCATTGGCTGTTTTAAAAGAAAGTGGCTCTGTAGTGGTCAAACGGTCAGCAGTTGGTGGTTATTCTCATTAGGACTATTTCTCAGGATCACAATATCTACAGTATATCACGGTTTCGTCATTTCTACTGAAATCCATAATATCTTCTTCTATTTTCAAAAAAGTGGCCCCGTAGTAGCCAAACGATCAGTGATGGATGTTGTTCCCATTGAGACTTTTTCTTAGTATCACAATATCTAGAACATATCACGGTTTTAAGCAATTCCAGCGAAATCCAATTTTCATAAGGATTGTGCGGGAACTTTTATAAAAACACATTTGTACTTTTTCTATTCGCTTGCAACTTTGAATTGATTCAGTTCATCAGGGAGACAGAAATTTGAACAAATGCGCGCCAAGAAATTAATCTGCTATGACAGATATAGTTTCCCATTCATGTTAATAGAAGGTTTCCAGGTCTTAGTTGTTAATTCTTTAGAGTGCTCCGTATTTATATTGGTAAGAATAAACATTTGAAATTTTCAGAGAACAAAAGACTTTGAAGCGACATGCACTAAATCTCACTAACAAAAACACACTATTGTATGTTCCTTCAAGTCGGTTTTGTTTGAAGTTGGCACTACAAAATATAATAGAAACGTTCTTAGTTCAAAGCCAAGGTGATTAAACTGGCGTTGCGTTCTACAATGTAAGAACTCTTGTATCTACCTTGTATGGTTTGTTTCTTAAGGTATCTACCTATCTCTCCCATAATATATATACAGAACCGGTTGTTAAAAAATTAAAATAGTACCACTGCTTCTGTTTGGATCTGGAAAATTACGCAAATTCACATTTGAAATAAAATTGAAGTTTCTGTCGTAAGGATGTTATGACATTTTAGCCTAATAATTATTTAGTTTGAGATAACGGGAAATTTAAGCGCTACAGAACCTTACAATAAAAAGAAAATTATCAACTGTATGAAAATGAAAAAAGAAACAGGTGTTCGATATGTAGAGGGATACACACACATTATGTATCGTAATTCAGTAGTGTACTAGCTTCAGCTCGCACCCGGTGACACAACGATATCCCATCATCACGCTCATGAGGGATGTACGCTGGAAGTGAACCCTAGGGTTCTGGAACACCTCCTTGCTCAAAATCCGATTTTTCTGTAAATTTAGTTTAATTTTAGGGATAATTTTTACACATTTTAAAAAAAAAAATTATCATCGTATTGAATTTGACACCCCAAAACCTTTGGATTTCTCCAAAAAAAAAAAAATCCTGTGTACATGCCTGACTCTCAGGGTCGCACCTTCGAAAACTTCGTAACTTAACATACATTTGTAAACTTTCTCAGTATAACTATACTTGTTTAACAGGAAAATGATTGGTGCAGTATGAAAATTTGATCTAACACTTCATCTGTACTATTTCTCTTATAAAAACAATCTACTTGTATCACTTGTTGCTGAAAATATTGATGGAGGTATTTTACAATTAGTTATCGTTTTTTCGGATGCAGAATACACTCCAATACAACATAGGCTTAGAGTCTTGTAGTACTTTACACCTGTCCATAAAATTTGGACCCCTTCCAACAAAAATTAAGGTTGCGCGCCTACTGGGCCTCCTAATAATAATAATAATAATAATAATAATAATAATAATAATAATAATAATAATAATAATAATAATAATAATAATAATAATAATAATAATAGCGCTAATAATAATCATAATTCTTGTATATTAAGTGACAGGTCCTTGTATCCAATCAAGAAGCTTCTATGTACTGCACCAGTGCTTCCCAACGTCTTTTGTCTGGCGGCACAATTTGCACTCCCACAACAGTGCAACACACTTAAGTTAGAATTGAATATTGTTTGCAGGTGTTGACAGATGTTGCCTATAGGACAAGATTTGAAGCTGGCTCTTCACGAAAATGTACGGGTGAAATTGGTATCTCGTCTCGGAAAATATGTATGTTTCTGCTGGACCTCCTTGTCATCACGAAAAATTTCTGTCTTGTTTCGCTTTGTAAAGATATCTCTACAGTTGACTGGTATTCCTATTTCGTTTACGTAACTGGCTCTTTTGTACAACACAAAGGTTTTAAAACTTTCTAGAACAAATCTGACTCAAAATTGATTTTAATTTATTATTATTATAGGTTTCAAGTTAAAAATAAAATTTGTCTTATAAAATTATTGATTTACATTAGATTGTCTGGATTGTACCAAGTTCCTTTTTACATTTTGAAATTTTTGCACTATAGGCATTCGATATTTTTATTATACGACACGAAATTTTATTCCCTATAATATAATTCATCATTTGCAATTATTTCTTTCTCCCATCCTTTACTTTCTACCACATCCATCAGGACTCCTTCTTTCTGTAACAATCTACTGATAAGTTTCTTGTCTACGTTTATCATTATCTCGTGCTTTGTTCTTCTCTAATTTCTTCCAATATTTCCTTATACTTTCTTCTTTTCACCCACCAACCTCTGACCACTCCTTGTCCATACATAATTCAAATATGTTAGAACATTTTTAACATTGTTTCTAAATGTTCAAGTTTCTGCTCCTTACTAAATATTAATCATATACCGTTGAAATGGCCAAACGCCTCATGGTACTTTCTAAAGCCAAAGAAGAAGAGGAAATATACAACGTTTGGTCAGTAAATATATTCTCCAGGTGAAGACACACAGTTTTGCTATCCCTCTACTAACAATTGGATTCGCCGCTGAAAGAATAAGAAATATGCGATGCAAAGAAATCCTCAACCACATCTTGCACTGTCCGGACATCAGGGAAGTTTTTTACATGCCAAAAAGTGTTCCAGATTTATCAAGATGATAGTCAATGGGAGAGACGTCAGGAAAGCGTAAAGAAGGGTTTTATAGTGCACCTCATAGAAAGTCTATTGTGACTTATGGGCGTATATTTTCATGCAACATGAGAACAACATGTCTGGAATCATTGCTGGATGCTTTCGGACAAGTTTCCGGTGCATCATTTGGAATTGAGCACCGTATCTATCCTCAGTTATGGTTTCGCCTTGACGGAGAAAGATATGGTGGATCTCCCCATCACTAATCACTATACTAGCAATGCCTTCTATGGGTGGCGGAGTGGTTTTGAAAACCATTCTTGATTAAGACTGTCCAACCTATTTACAAGTGTCATAGTAGATCTATTTTGTCACAAAAAATGACAATGTCACTCAGGAAACCTTTCCAATTATTTACCACGCTCAAATAACTGCAATCCTTGTTCTCATTTGTCCAACTTTTTTTTCAAACCTTATTCATTGCGCAAATCTACCGAAGGGCGGTGGTCTGGTGTATACTTGACTCACTTGAAATCCGCGAAACATTTCTAGCGGTGTTTCTCACAAGCAAATCAGATCGTGCTGTTAATCGTTGTCTTTTCTCGTCGAGGGGAAAACATCACTGCTCATCCTTTCAGTACTGAACTCCGTGCACCGGAACTTTGTCCGCAAGGATTCAGAAAAATTTAAAGGACTACTGTCCTGATATTGGATGACAATGAAAGCACAAACGTTGCGCAAAGGACGTTGCAAGTTCTCTGTGATTTCCAAAATGAAACTCTTCCTTAACCACTGTATTCATCTGACGCCTCGTCTAACGACTACCATCTCTTCCGACGTCTCGAACACTTCTTGGAAGAGAATATCATCCCTGATAATCGGGCGGTTTAACGCGTTATTCAGAAATTCTTCACATTGCAGACTTTTAGCTGAACGATGGCCAAGCGGCGTATTTGCAGATAATGACAATATTGGTTAACCAATATCGTAGTCTTATTTATTTATTTATTTATTGAGACTTCTGACGCACATTTTGTTTACCAAACAAGTACACAATCTTCCTTTTGATCACAAAACACAACACTAACATAAGTTAGTCACGGTGCACAAACGTTAGATATTGTTTTAGGTCTATTAATAACATCTCAAATTCTTGTTCTTACTTATTTTAGCATTATTCTCGATAAAAGAAGAATACTTCTGCCACTGTACTTAGGATTGATTAATAAGAACAAGAAGAAGGTTGTGCATGCTACTTAGGTTTCGAAAGAATATGTAAGTATTTTGCGAAAGATTTTGACCGTCTTCAATTTTGTTGTCAGAAAGAGGGTAAAAAACTGTTGGATTTAAAGTCTATTGCCATTCTAGACTGGCACACCATATAACTTAAAATATTTAAATAGTTAAATGGTTATACAATGTACATGTGAAATCTGTTTATTGTGTTTCTAAACTATCAATTTCTAAGAATTTTCTTTCAGGACTTGTTGAGAATTGAACTAAATACAATATTCATTTCACGCAAATTCTATTTATCACTCAATATGTTAGAATATGAAAAAAGTATGTAACTACACTATTGAGTATATAGATATTATGAAATGTCACACAATTTTATGTTAACGAAAGTAAATATTTGTAGGTTTCGATACCAACGTGGTACTTTTTAAATGAAGATATAAATTTTGATACAGAAATAAAGCAAATATCCGAATAGCATAAAAAAATCAGGAACAAGAAGTAACGTATTTTATGCATTTGTGAGGAAATTATTTTTTAAAAAGTATAGTAAAATATTTTCGTCGAGAGTGTTCAAAATGCTCGTGAAGAGCAACATTATGAAGTTTGGAGTTTTAAAAAAGAAAAAATGTTATTATTAGTTAGAATGTAAATAGAGTACTGAAGGTAAAACAATCTTATTATATATTTTATGAAATATACATATTTAATGGAACATTGTGAATTTCTTAGTTGCATGTGGATTATATTGCATCAGTATTAATTAACGTTTTATTAAAACACAAAGTATTCTCTTCTCTTTCTCTCTCTCTCTCTTGCTCTGTCTGTCTTTCTCTCTCGTAGAAGTTTTTGGAAGAGTGTGTAAATGAAAAGAGAATATACGAATTGTGAAGAACTATTACTAAAGTCCTAAGAGTGACAGAAGAGCAACACTTAGGGAAATTGAAAAAGATAGGTAAAGAAGAGAAAGAGTATTATTTAAAACAAATGTATACTGAAGGAGGTGATAAAGTATGATGAAAAACAAACATTGGGTCAAAAATATACAATGATAGACAAACAGAGATATTAGAGAGAATCGTAGTATTTATCAACATTTCCGATCAAAGTTTTTGTCCAGTAATACCGTAATAACTAATGATGCCGAGATCTTCCTGTTTACTTGAGATCACTAAAGTCAAATAATGTTGAATCTGGTCAAAATTTGGATGAGTGCGTTCTAGAAATAATACAGTGCGGCACTCACACATCGATGTGAGAACAATTTAGTAGCCATAGTACAAAAGTATGCAGAAAAGCCAGATCAAGAGAACCAACAAGAACAGTCCACGGCGCATCGATATGCTGATTACACATATCCTATCTTCAAATCGTACGGTACCTTCTCATAATCGGCTGGCTAACGTGCGTGATCCTGGGTTATATTGCCGTAGATACTCGTGTCTCTGATACAAACCCAAGTACTGGAAAGAATTTCGTTTTAAACAGTGTCATAAATCTTTGATGTTGAAAAGACACGTTAATTACAAATCTTTACTATCAATCCAGTCCTACTTTCAAATTGTCAACTAGTTCATTTTTTCTTTTCTTTTCTTTCTTTTTTGTTCTTTATGCTAATGAGTTCAACATTAGTCTTAGAATGAAGTCAGAATACTTATGATAACTGTCGACTGCTGAACAATATTACTTCATCAACTACACCAATTCAGAATCAAAGTTGGCAACACTTGAAACAGAAACCAAAATCCCACGTTTCGCGTATATTTCTCTGTTGCTGTTCATACTCATCCCAATTGTCTCTCTCTCCCCATTTTCCCTCCACTCTTCTTCGCGATAGGTCCTCAACCACCAATGAAGGTTGAAGGACATTCGTTGCTTCTCGTATTAGCAACTGAGAAGAACAGCGAAACGAGAAAGATACGCATTATTCAAAGAAGGACACAGAGGTACATAGAGAAAAAGAGAGAAAACGAGACGGAGCTAGTATGGAAAGGAGTTATTGATTATTGGTCAGTCAAATGAGAAATAGGGGGGACCCCTGAGGCAAGCGCCTCTGTCAATACACATCGCATACAGGCACTTCTTTGTGTAAGCCTTAGCTCTTAGAAGCAGCAAGACATTACATTATCTCCTGTACTTACAAACAGAAACTACTAATGCTACTATGTATTAGTATTGGTAGTAACAATAATAATTATTCCAACACTTTATTAATTAATTAATGAGTGTTTTATGAATACGTAAGCAGTAAAGCTATTTGTCTTTGTCATGATAAGTGGTTTAAATCTGCTTCTTTTAAATTGACTGCCAAATGAAAAACTGCAGAAGGAACAATAATCACAACAAAAATGAAATATAAATCTCGGTGAAGTGGAATAATAGACAAATAATGAGGTTTCTCAAGTTGAAACAATATATAATACTAAACAAAAATGTTAATGCAGTTAAACAATGAATTCCTTGGCTGTAAGATACTCGTGAAGGTTTATCACCGTAGAAATAAAAGCTATTTAGAATTACAGTAGAGCGTCGATTATCCGAAGTAATTGGGGGACATGGGTGTTCGGAAAACTGGTTTGTTCGGATAATCGAACTTGCTGTGAACAGCTTTGATACTGCCGCTACTTCTACAGCCAGTGCGAAACCGACAGAAGTGTGCTGACTGTTGAAACACAGCGACTGGCGGCTTGGCCGGTCAGCAGCGCCTTATGAAGGCCCCATTAGAAGCAATGTTCCGCTAGCGGTGGCTCAGTGCGGCGACTACTGTGGGAAACTTGGTTTGGGAGTGAGAGGGATGATGGACGGTAGGGTGGGAGAGTAACAGGTGCGAGCGAGTACACAGTTCGGTTAAGCGGTCGTTCGGTTGACCGACGTTCGGATAATCGACGCTCTACTGTAATAAGTTTCGTGTTCTTCAAGTATATACAGGGTGTTTCAAAATAATACCGATAACATTTGGGAGGTGATTCCTGACACCGACATAAGACAAAAAGTATAGACTAACTGGGTGCAGAAATCCGTCAATTCGGAGTCATAGGCTGCCGGAAACATGAAAAAAAAACGAACTTTAAAGGCTAATAGCTTCAATAGTACGGAACCTACCGTAATCGGGTCAAGACTTCACTTAGGAATTAGTACATACCCTATCCAAGTATCCATGTTTCAGAATTCTGTGCTACTTCCACATTTTTCTTTTCTTTTCTTTTCTTTTTTCTTTTTCTTTTCTTTTCTTTTTTCTTTTTCTTTTCTTTTCTTTTTTTTGTAAAGGTAGTACTTCAAATTACAGGCATATAGGCAAACTCCCTCTATAAATATTGTTGAGTGAGTACCGCATGATTCTGATACATGTATTTTTGGATATTATTCCTGACACACATCTCGGTGTCAGGAATCACCTCCCAAATGTTGTCGGTATTGTTTACAAACATCCTGTAAACAACAGTCTTAAGTATATTAAAAAATACAGTGGGATTTCGACTCTCCGGCCTCTGTATTATCGGGTCTAGTTTCAAAATATGAGGACTGCTTTTTTAATGATCCACTAGTGTAATAAAAACGTGACTTTGTCAAGGAAAAGCAGTAATCTAACAAGTATTTTTTCAAGAACTGAAAGTTGAAAATTTTTGCTATTGTAGGCCTTCGTTTTCACATTGGCATAATTCTTTATCAGTGAACAGTAAAACAAATATAAACGTTTTTTTAAGCTTTAGACATTTATTTGTTTTGTTTATTTTGAAATGGTATGCATACACTGAGTATTTCATGTTATGATTCCTGCAATTAAAATATGTTCTCAAAATATTATTTTTCAACTTACGTTAGATTTTCTGTAATAAATCTTTAACACGCACAGTGCAGTAGATAAAAAAAAATTATGAAATGTGTTACACTAAGAAGTTAGAAAAGTACTAATAACAGTGGCTTTTGTTATAAAAAGCGTGTTTTCAATGGTATGAGGGAGGGGACAAGAAATGAATAATTGTAGAATTCTGGCCTATTTGGTCTGTCCTTCAGTCATATTAGGCCAGACAGTATAGAGTCCACTATGTTAATTTCACAAAGTATGGCTGAGGAATTTAAAATATAGTTTTTTGCATAAGTATTTTAACATGCATGTTATTGTTTCTTTCTAAATATCTGTAAACAAGCCATGGAAATAGTCTCTATCTGCTCTATTCATACACGTTTTTTTCTCTCTCTCTCCATTGAATCAATTTATGCTCCATAGCCTAAAGGTCTGCACGGGTCGGAATTTTTAGGCCGGCCCGGCTCGGCCCATGAATTTACAATATGAGGTCCGACCCGAGTCCGAAATATGTTTTAGCATTTAGGCCCGGCCCCGGCCCAAGCTGGTGTGATAATCAAATGAGCCCGAAATAAGCCCGTATTACAGAAACTTAATAATTAACGCAAAATAGTGTTTTATTTACAGCAATTAGAGGTTTAATTTGTAGTTGTAGTTTAAAAGTTCTTCAGAAGAACGGTGTAATATATATCGTTGTCCAGTATATTTACAAAGTTAGGCCCGAAAAGGCCCGAGAAATATGGTTGTATATTTAAAAATTTACGGCCCGACCCAGTACAGACCTCTACCATAGCCACTGCATATTGTAGGCGTAAGACGTTAGGACCGCTCTGATATCCATTCGAAGTTCGAGAGGGGGAGTAGTCATTGTGAGACAAATAGAGACCCGGCTCCTCAGTAAAAAAGCCAACATGCGGTTTTATTCTATTAGTTGAGTTGATTTTAGTTTAGCGTCCCTTTCAGCAGCGAAGCTATATGAGACAGGGACCTACTGATTAACGTGGAATACGAACCACATAAGCTCCCGCCAGGAATCGCACCGGGTCTCCCACACCAAAGGCGCGTACGTTAGCCGCTTAGCCACGAGAGAACTCGGTTTGTCTTCTAATATGTTTATTAAACTTGTTTAATATTTACAGTATATGAAAAAAAAAACGCTTGTTATACAATGTGAAAGAAAAATGTACTTTAAAAGCGTTCTTTTAAATTATATCAACCTTTAAAAGATAATAATGTCTGTTGTTACTCTTATTTGTCCAATTGAATCCACACAGTTGCGAATTTATTACTGTGCTATTGGATAACAGTGTTTGATTTTTTTTCTTCTTCTATGAGTTTTTTCAATTTCAATACTATTTATACTTACATAAACGTAAAATGAATTAAATGACCTTCCATAAACAATTTGTGTTTCTCCTTATGAATGGTTTATTGGTATACATTTCCTATAACCTGGGATAATTCACGCACTGTCGAGACTCATGTTTCAATAAGGTAGTATTTTTAAAGAAGTAATAATAATAATAATAATAATAATAATAATAATAATAATAATAATAATAATAATAATAATAATAATAATAATAGTAATAATAATAATAATAATAATAATAATAATAATAATAATAATAATAATAATAATTATTATTATTATTATTATTATTATAAAAGCAAGATATCTCAGTCTGCCAGTCCCGCTAATTTCTAATTGTTCAATAAGGTTAATAGTTGTCGCTAGCTGTGGTCCCTCTTACCTGACACGAAGAGATATATGTAACTTGCGGATAGTTTTCAGATGAACCGATGGCTTGGGCAAGCAATAATAATAATAATAATAATAATAATAATAATAATAATAATAATAATAATAATAATAATAATAATAATAATAATAATAATAATAATAATGTTTAGTATGTATGTGTTTAATTAGTATATATGTATGATTCTAATAGATATTATTGAAAAACCCAGCTCCCTAAAAAAAAGAATGTTAACCCTCTCCCCTAAAACTACTTGCTATCTACACCACTGAAGCAAGAAAACGGCGATTTACATGCAGTGCCTACTTTTTTGATGGCAACATTAGGAAATTATATCGTGAACGTCAACATTACCAATCTGGAATAAGTCAAATGGTCTACCACGTTTTATATTATTTCATATCAACGACTGATATTTATTTCTGTGCTTAATATATTATTTCAGTGGAGTCACATTGGATGAGAATAAAGTGAAAGATTGTCTGAAGTAATAAAACAAACAAACAGCAATAAAAAAAAACTGATTCCTTGATTTACGAAACTTGAAAATACCTTTAAAAAATAAGTATATACTCAATGGCCATTATGGAGAGACGTTGCTAGATTTGTAGGCTATTAAGAGCTTAACTAAGATGCTAATTTCCGTATTTACTAAAGCATTTGTAAAGTTAACAACTACCTATAGCAAAGAAGGCCAGCCACGACTTCTAGGCAGGATTGTCCAAACACACTGGGAAAAATCTAGGCAACAGACATATTATTTTCTTGTATTGATCTCGTCTTTAACGGAGCCAGTTATACGAGGCCATCAGCCTTAGGATCTACAATTAGAAATGATGAATGTTATATATGAGCATCCAGACACAAATAATAATAAAATTTAGCCTAACGCTATGTTAGTTCAATGTTATTAAGATCTTTACATTATTTTGGCATTTACCTAGATATTAAGTTATACATATCGAAAAGGAGAATCATAATGCATTCCCAAAGAGTGATGAAAAATCTAATATTTAGAAACGACAAGACCCCCCTCCCAGGAAGTCTATTTGTAAATCATTGCTTCTATTGTAATATAGTATAAACTAGAGCCTTACTTTCGTCATCCGCATGCAAGTTAATGTGCTTAGGTGGAAATGAAGCATTTTTATAAATATGGTATATATATTTCATCCTTTTCAACAAGACAAACCACCTCTTCTTTAAAAAAAAAGAACTCAATTTGGTAAAAGTATTCAAGTTCTTCTTTGTCATATAGATCTTTCAACATTTCTCAAGTTATTTTTTAACCAGTGAATATGGAAAATATAAGCAAATCTAAAAAGGATTGAAAAACGTGAGCATGAGATGGTGTGAATGTTCCAAATGTCAGGGTATATGAATTGCAACTACTTAAGCTTTATGTCATTTGACAACTGAAGCTATGGCTGTAGAATAAGATTCTTTGAATTCTTAGAATCAGGTGAGAAGCATTGCGAAGAGGATTAGTGGAGTTATTATTCGCAAAAGTGAACTTCATTTTAGAATTTTATATCGATAAAAGAGTAAATGCTGCGCAGATCCCTGAAGAAATTTATTCTGTTTATAGGCAAGACACTTTATCCAAAATAAAGGCCAAAAGAAGCTTCAGTTGTTTTGGTTCTGGAGAATTTTGATGTTCAAGATGCTCCTTGTAGTCGAAGATTAATTACAGAAACATGGATTATATTCTTACAAAAATCGAACAGGACCGTCATGTAAGCGAGCATGATATTGTCAATAACCTAACAAAATATGTCACCAAGCAGTGTTAAACTATTGGAGAAAGCTGGCTTAAAAAAGAAGATCGACATTTGGGTGACTCAAAGATATTTACTCGACCGAATTTATATCTGCGAATCTCTACTGAAACCTGACGAACTTAAGCTATTTCCGAATTGATTGATCATAAATAATGAAAAGTTGATAATCTGTGAGAACAATGTGCGAGAATGACAGCCAGGAAGGTTATTTTGTACACTGGTGCATCCGGCCAAACGATAAACTCGGACCTGTACTGTCGACAAGTAGCGCTAGTGAACTTAGCAATTCAAAAGAAACGGCCAGAACTAATCAACAGAAAGAGTATGGTATACCATAAAGTTTGGTCTGTGAAAACCACGTATCCCAATTTTTAGTTTTGGAACCACAGAAGTTATTTAGCGTATAACTGATATGATATTGTCCAACATATAATTGATATTATATTGTCCAACATAAGCTGATACCAGGCCTCTAGAATAGACTTTTTGTGTCAGAATATTCTCTAAAATTTACTTTGTAATAATTGAGAGTGTTATTAGTTATCGCGGATATGAGTGAAAGCTTAGTTCCAACTCAAAAAAGTACTTGTACTGGTACATGTACTGGTCAAGGCTTTGTCTCCGGAACTATGTATTGGCTCATATATTATTACTACTCAAGAGGCTTTATAGAGCTTAGTAAGAAATGAAATAAAATTTTAACGTCGCTCAGTAAGGTCTTTAGAATAAAGAAAATAATTGTTTATTGAGGTTCCGTGTCTTTTTTTTTTTTTTTTTTTGAGACAGCCTGATATCTTTTCAATTTAAGATGGAATCCGATCCACTCTAATGCAAAAAAAATGAAAATGAAATAAAATCTTTAAGTTTTACGTCCCACGGTTATGCCGGTTAGGCTAAAGGAGACGGTGATGATGAGAGATGAGTGAAATGGTGGAATGAAAAAAGTGGGAGGAAACGGGAGAACCACCAGAAAACACACGAGCACGGTGTTTGTTCACCACAAAATCCACACGGCACGAGCTGAGATCGAACCAGGAACCCCAAGCATCCGGAGGTGAACGCTCTACCACTGAGCCACCGCGCCCCCTCCACTGTAATGCATTCAAGCATTCAAAAGCTCTCCCATCGGGTGTTGAATCTGAGACACCATGCACCAAGGAGTGCAAGCTAGCGAAAGCAGCGGGTAATCACTAATGAACGAATTGATAGAATGACTATTTGAAAAGTATGAGAGCCACGAAAAATCTCACGGGGTCATAATTTTGGGTCAAACTATAACAAAATACTTTGGTTTGTGTAATATTTACCTGTACCTTGGGCAGAAAGTACTCATACATATGCACTATACTTAGTAGAATGTTCATTTCATATTAACAAAAGAAGAATGTTTTTAATATATGTAAGTTATTATTATGGGATAGTTGACGATATGGACATGTTTTATGGTTACCTAGTCAGTGAGTTTGTGTACTTAACAGTTTAAAGAAAAGGATATTTAAGTTATATCAAAATAATAAACCAGTTTAACACCATTTATAGACGTTGTCATATTTATTAAAAAGGTGAGATTAATGGTATTTACATATCGAAGCTAATTTTTACATGAGGAAGAAATACTACCACTTCGAATTTTTACCTCAGCAAACGAACCAGGTTTACGACTATCTTTTTGATAAGTCGTTGTAAAACCAAGGACTTTTCAGACTGTATACTAGAAAACCATTATACCCTTCCTGTTAGTGATTAGATAATGATGCTGTTCATTAATAAAGCGAGATATTCATCCTTTTGCCTCTTACTGACTTCAATCCCGAAATTATACGAATAAGTCTCTAATGTGAAACAAAACACTTATTATGCTTTAGAAAAATCGAAATATTCTTACGTAATTCTCATGGATATAGTTTATACAATCGGAGAGGATTAATCCTGTAATTATTGATCCATTTCAGCTTCACCGGTAAATGAATAATTTATCAAAATCGAATTATTTTATTTTAGGAAAGCTTTTGTGAAGCATTAAAAAAAGATAGTGTGTATATTATATTGTGGAAGGTGATTGGTCATTTTTCACTGACTTTTATTGAAGCATGTTGATTGTGTGAGAGTCTCAATAAATATATACATTATATTGTATCAAAATGGAATAAATATTATGTAGGGTGAAACATGTATATATATATATATTTTTTTTTTTCACATCAGAAGGAAGAGGAGCGAGAGTAGAAGGAAAGTTCATTCTCCCATTGTCGATTGAATTTAATTCGAAGTAGTGGAGACGATTGTGAAACCTCAAGAAGTATAAGAAACACATTGGATCAAAATAATTTTTTGCACTAGTTATTCTGAAACGTATTTTGTGAAATCGAATGATGGCGGCAAATTCATTCTATATCATCTTCTACCTCTCAATTCTGTCAGTTTTTAATCCCAAGGACAAGGACTAAGGACTGTGGAAAAATCTCAAAGTCGAACAAAGTCGAACATTTTTTTTTTTACGAAAGTTAAGGTGTAACTTTAAAAAATATCGGAGGAAGGGGGAGAGAAATTATCCATTGTTTGCTCTTCTGTGAGGTCTATCTAGACTGAATGACCTGGAAGCCTGAAAGAAAATATTCCACAAATTGAATGAACATCGAACATCTTTTTAAAATATTTCTTTTAGTGGAATAGATTTGTTTAATTTTGGGTTGGCAATTTACCTTTTCATTATTGGTAAATTTTAATTCCAAGCTGCAGGGATCATAGTAATTCCCAAAGAGAAACTGTATAATATTGAAATAATAAAACTGAATAATTGTTGTGTAGATTATCCTGCAAAATTGTTTTGTATACGAATGTTCAAACTTAAAACATGGGATGATGTTACCATTTTTTACTCTCTCATTCTTCGTAGACTGTAACTTTGAATAATATGATTCTTTCTACAGTTGAAGGTAGGTTCATAATAAATTCGTTAGTCGCAGGTAAGTTTTAAGAGTTATCGTGGGATTCAGAAACGGATAGACACACAAATGTCAATGAAGTTGCATGATAGAAGCTTCGCTGAACGTGCGTCAATAAACTGATTTAAGTACTTTTGAAAATTAAAATATTAATTTTAACAGTATTTGCATTTGCTGAGTGACCATTTACAAATTGCGGATGGAATATCCCTAGATTTAGTGACAAAACCATTCAAGGTTCTCAGTGACGAACTGGGTATACGGCTCAGGCGAAAAGGAAGTGCAAGAGCGTAAGATTTATTGCGTGCGTTGGTGTCCGTGGCCATTGCCGATTTAATGAACACTGGCGATCCATCTTGTCCACCCCTCCTGCCGTGGACCACTAGCCCCTTTAATTGGTTCACGCGTCAAGGCTGTCGAGTTGGTGTGACGCTCGTCCCTTCTGCCACTGAAGTATATACGATGGAGGCTCTCTCGAATGGGTTGGTTTGTCCCTTGCTTTGTGCCAAGCTTCAACTGGTTAGCAGGCTCTCCATGCATATATGTGTGCACAAACACAAACATGCTCCCCGTATATATATATATATATATATATATATATATATATATATATATATATGCAGCATGCCTAATTTTGTGGAACAAAAGAAACCAGTACTCTTTGTCGTTTATACCAAACAAAGGAACACATTTTTAGGGTCTGCGATGGCTCAGTAGTACAGCATTCAACTCTGTTCTATGGGGCCCCTGTTCGATCCCTGCTCCTGTCAACTGAGATTTGTGGTGGAGAACCAGCATGTGCATGAGTCTTCTCGTGATTCTTCCGTTTCCCCCACTTCTTTCTTTCTTCATTCTATCATTCCATTCATTTTCATCACCATCGTGTCTTTTAGCATATACGGCATAATGTGGACGTAAAACTAAAATATTTCATATTTTCGTAAGAAGACATGTTAATGCTAAATCATGCCTAATAAAAACTACAGTGAATCAAAATGTGCATTTACTAGAAGCATGAAAGAACATTTTTTAAATAATTTTCTAGATGAAATATAAACCGCAAAACTGAGCCAGCACTCTTACCATTACGTGTCACCAGAAAGAAAATGAAATGAAATCTTTAAGTTTTACGTCCTATAGTTATGCCCGTTAGGCTAAAGGAGACTGTGATGATGAGAAATAAATGAAGTGATAGAATGGAGAAACTGGGAGGAAACGGGAGAACCAAGAGAAAACCCACACACAGTGTTTATCCACCAGAAAGTACCGTTGGGGCGAGCTGGGATCTAACCATTCTGTAATTCAAGGGAGTGTTTTAACTAGGTTCCACTACATTCAATCTTGAAACAAATATTCATTATAAGATCGCAAGTGCCAATTTTAATGATGTCACCCTGATCTCCCTTTGAAAAAGAAAATTTGTTTTCTAAATAATTTCGTTTACCAAAAATTTTAACTATATACAAAACTACATGAGGTGACAAATTTTTGAACACTTCCTGTAGGGCTACAATGACTAAATTTGTCATGATGGTAGCTTTCCGGAGCTAACCCACAGAAAAATTGTCAAAAGTTAATATTTTTAATTTTTAGGTGGTCTAAAGAGGGGATGAAAATTTTCCCCATGTTATTTAAATGGGACTTTTTTTTTTACCTATAATCTCATGTTTTAGGTATTTAGAATTGGAATAAAAACTTGAAATTCGGTATGCTTGTACGTTTTTGTTAGCAATACCTAAGTAAATCAGTAAAAGAAATAAATTAAAAATCAACTTTAGAGTGGCTTTATGGGGAACTGAAAAATCTTTCCCATGTTATTTATATGAAATACCTTTTACACCGCCAAATTATTGAGCACTTCCTGTAGGTCTACAATGACTAAATTTGGCATGATTGTAGCTTTTTGGATCAAACCCACAGGAAAATTGCCAAAAGTGAATATTTTTAACTTTTAGGGGTCTAAAGGGGAGATGAAAAATTTCCCCATGTTATTCAAATGGGACTTTTTTGACCTATAATCTGATGTTATAGGTACTTATAATTGGAATAAAAACTTGAAATTCAGAATGCTTGTACGTTTTCTTTACCATTACCTAAATGAATCATCAGAAATAAAAATTTCCAACCGTAGAGTGGTTTTATTGGGAACTGAAAAATCTTTCCCATGTTATTTATATGCGACGTCTTCTACACCCCAAAATGTTTAGGCACTCCTAGCAGGATTAGAATGATGAAATTTGGCATGATTGCAGCCTTCCAGGATTAACCGACAGGAAAATTGCCAAAATTTAATATTTTTAATTTTTAGGTGTCTAAAAGAGATGAAGAAATTACCATGCTATTTAAATGGGCGTTTTCTTGGGATCTTGTTTTTGATAGTTGAAATAGAAAAAGAAACGATAGAATTGTGGGTTCAAGGGGGGCGAGGCCGTAGGCCTAGCAACAGTGTGTGGGAGCGAAGCCCTCGGATGGGCAGATTCAGGAAGAATGAAGAGCAAGTTCATGAAATTCATTGTTCATGCAAAGGTCGATAGATAAGAAATGTGAGACCGTAGGTCGAGCAAACTCGGGGGTCTGGGGGCGGAGTTCCCAGCTAGCCAAAGGCTAGTTCTTTTATATATTTTCTCTGTCCATGTGACCTTCTAGGAGACACAAAATCTCAAAACTTTCTTGATGGATCACCCTCAATTTCGGCCAGGATTTAAAGAAACATAGTTAGGAACCGAGTTTGTTAATGAAAGTGTGTTCACATTTCTACCATACACAGTTGATCCCAGGATATGGACAGTCAACCGGTATCCCCATTTATTCCTATAGAAATAATTATTATGGCTATCGTTCGTGCTTGTTAGACTACCAGCAATGCTGTTGATATTAGTGAGTTAGTATAATGTTTAGTATGCGAGTTACTAATCTGTCGGAAGCATACAATGCTAAAGTGAAGCTAAATTACTTTGTATTTTACAAATCTAAAGATTTCAATATTTCCTATTTTCAAATAACCATTCAATTCAAACTATATTTCACTTAATTTGAAATACCATGTTACATTTAAGCCTCATCGTCATCTAGGTATTCTGCCATTATTGGCAGGTCATTCGCTGTAACTGAGAAGCTTCTGTACTCCATGGTTTTCCTCTAACCTCTTCGTCTTCACGTACATATTTTAATGTTTTATACAGTCCATCAACTGTAGCCTCCTTTCACTCTCTACTATCTTTCCTGACACTATACCCTCTAGCACGTCCATGATACAGTTCCTTCTCAGCCAATGCCCTAACCAGTTTGTATTCCTCTTTTGAATTACATCTAAAATTGTTCTATCCTATTTCCACTTCTAACACCTCATTTGTTTCCCGCTCGAGCCAGCTAATTCTCTCCATTCTTCTCCACTCCACATTTCGAAAGCTTCCACTCGTTTTTCATCATTTGTGTGCTGTTAATGTTTCTGCCCCATAAGTACAATACTTTCTCGCAACTTTTTACTCAAGGTACTACAAAACAGATCTTTCTTCCTCAGGTGCATATAATAAATGAAATACAAATTGCAAAACAAATCTCAACTTCTAGTACAAATCTACAATGCAGCATACAAGTTGATAGTTTCGTTGTACTTCCTGCTGAATGTAAACTGTAAAATAATTTTCAGAAGACAAGGTGGACAACTTTAACCTTGTGCTTCTCTGTTATAAATTATTGTTAGTTAGAAAGCTAATTAATTCAGGAGTCGATTTCTCATAGTCTGCTTTATCCTAAAAGGATACAAGACTCAAACTACAACACACATACATTATATATTGAACTTTTTCAACTATGAGTCTGTCTATTCTTCCAAGTTTTGCGTTTCTCTTGTCAATTTTGCTCTTCTTCTTCATAGTCATATTTCCAGTTCATTTTTATCGATCTATCGTAGTGTTCCCGACTCTACTTTGTACATTATAACATTTAACCCTTTTCGTCCACTAACTCTTTACCCAACGACTCTAAAATGATGCTTTTTCTTTGCCTCATTGCTTCTTTCGCGACTATTTTTGTTATTTTCATTTCCGTTTATTTATTTATTTATTTATTTTGTATGTCTGAGCTTAATATCCCATGATTATGCACGAGGGTAACTGGTACGCTGATGATGATAATGAGTAAAATAGAGTGATAAATAAAATGGTGAGGGAACAGGAGTACTCTGAGAAAAGTCACGCACAAGGTGTTTGTTCACCAGAAAGCCTACTTGGTGGCAGCTGGGATCGAGTCAGGGATTCCACACACCATACTATAGATCAACTCTCTACCATTGAACAACCGCATCCCCTCATTTCGCTACAGATTTCAAATTTAATTAATAACAACACTTTAACAGGTGGCGAAAACTATTCAACTTTCCATCATTCAATTTCTATAGTTGACATAATTCTTTTTGATACTTTCGTCACAAATTCTTTAAGTTTTTACTCACATCGTTTGCCTTTTTAAACACTGAAATATGATTTCACACTGGTGTACGTTATGAATTAAAAGAGCTTGTGGTGTAGTTCAAATTTGTGTGTGCGTGTGTTATGTCGGATGTACAACCATCTTTAGACTCCACTGACGACACTTTTAGCTCTTTGTTTAGACAAATAACCTATGTGTTCAAAGATAAGAAATCAATAAATAGTGTTAGAAGTAAAGAGTCCCAATTTGGCTGTAGCGCAGAGTAGATAACTAATATTTCTACTCATTGTTTCTTGGAGGAAAGGAGATAAAATAAAATGCCCTTTCATTTTGGGGTTTTCTGTCCTTACGCACTTCAGGGAAAGATCTTGCATCGCCGAAGGAGGAATGGATTTAGTCACTCCTTGTTCTCAGAAACTTAAATGACTTGTCAAAAATAACTTCAGATACTGTCAAATATTTTTTAAGAAATTGCACTAATTGTTCAACGTATTTCAATGACTTTTCTTTCTACATAGCTCATTAATGAAAATCGTATCACATTTATGTACTCACAAACTACAATGGTGAATTCAGGCTAACACCCACCTTCTCGCGGAAACTATCCTGGCTCCTATGTTATATTGTTTTGGCTACGGGCTTGGGGAAAATTTCGACTTTATTCCTTCTTTCTTCAACAGAACCAGTGGCGTCATTCTAGGCTTTACTAGGAAGGGATGAGTTAACCCTTTCCCCTCGAATGCGGCGAGACCCTGACATTCGAGATTTTCCTTTCCGCTCGTATGTCGGGGCTACCCCGCACTAATTTTGACGCTTTAATTACTCGCGTGTCGACAGAGCCCCGCTTGTATGATTTAATCGACAACTTCTGCCATCTTTTGGCCGTCTATTCAACTCCTTACTCAGCTGTTCCTGCCAGTTTTCAACAAATGAAAAGCGATATACAAATGTAAACAAACACCAAAGATGGCTGGGTTTGTGAGAGACGAAGATATACAAGGTGTTTTGGAAGCTTCAGATACCGATTTCAGTGATAGTGGTAGTGAATATTTAGATAATGATAGTTTGAGTGAAGAAAGTAGTGGTGATAAATCTTCCGATTCCAATGAAAATGATGACCAAGTGACAGGTGATGTGTTGGCAAGGGACAATTGTACTCCCTATGGTAATAATGATGCGGATTTTACTAAAATACCCTTCACAGCAAATTCCGGGTATAAACCAGCAGTTGTTGGAAGGCCAACTACAGAAATTGAATTTTTCCAATTATTTTTAGTGACACTTTGCTTGAGTAAGTTACAAATGAAACAAACAGGTATGCTAAGTCTAAGATACAAATGACATTACAAAAAAAGGTCTATTTGGACCACTTGGCATGACATGACAGTTCCTGAACTGAAGGCATTTTTGGGTGTAATACAAAATATGGTACTAAATCCTAAACCAAACATAAAGAATTACTTTTCAGAGGAATGGTTGGACAAATCTTCATTTTATAAGGACATTTTCAACCGCGATAGGTTTTTTCCAATTTTTTGAATGCTTCACTTGTGCCCTCCCCCCCCAGCACCTCAGATGCAACAAGGTGTTCGTGCAAGATAAAAAACATTGTGCAACATTTTGACAACAAGTTTAGGGAATTTTTTGTGCAAGGTCAAAATGTAAGCATTGATGAAAGTACAGTCGGGTTCAAAGGGAGAATAGTTTTCAAGTGCTACAACCCACAGAAGCCAACCAAATGGAGGCTACGAGTGTTTGTATTGGCCGACTCAAGTACTGGGTATGTCTCAAAATAAATCCGAACTGTACAGCTTGCTGTGTCAAAACAAATTCGAGGGGAAAGGGTTAAATTTTCAAATATTTCACTATTGTATTATTATATTAAAACTTATACATATCAAATTCAACAAGATAATTGCTCTCTTTGCCGACCCAAACGACGCCACTGAATAGGACTGTGCATGTGAGCTTACCAAGAATCGGTTTCTATTGTAATCTCCCAACTATTACGTGTGTTCATGTGCAAAGTATTTATCAGTTCTGAATTCTTGTTTAGCATGATTCCATATACTAACACGGTTTGCACATTATGCTCTCACCCGTCTCTCAGTTTCAGGAAAGCAAACATAGGATTTTCGCCCCGTTCTGCTGCTGCTATTATCATAATCTATAGAGGCGTGCACTTAGTGGTCGTTGAGCACGCAATGCATCGCGTATGGGGCGGGGGCCATGCAACGATATTCTTAGTCACATAATTAACGTCACATCTTGTTATGTTTCGCTGTTTATGGCCACTATGTTAATTAACACTAAATATTCCTTGTGTGTATGAACATGGCCATGAATACATAATGCCGATTGCGTGTTCAACGTTATTTGTGCGCTTGTGTGATTTTGTCCTTTGTATTTGTGTGTTTGTATTTAAAGTGTCTCGTCACGCACGAGAACAACTGAATTAACCATACGCTTGTGACGAATTTTAAGTTTCAATTATATTCATACGATTACAGGCATTTTCATATTCGTTGTTTCCTTTGTCTCTTCTTCAAATAAATTGTTTTAAGCTTTGGATGTAATTTGTATCTTTTCAGTAACATAATTAGAATTGCATATGAGACGAGACGAGATACTAGGTTTTCCCGTCTCATCTCTTCTCGCAATTTCTTTTTCTAAAAATTGTATCGTCTCGTCTCAATTCTCGAGTTCTTTCTCGTCTAGTCTCAAATTTTTCCTCGTATCGTTTTGTAAATTTATGTATTTCCTTAATTTCATTTAGAAATTATCAGAATTAGGGATGGTCAAAATTTTCCAGAATCGGAACTTTCACTTTCTGGATTTTGGAAAAATTCCGGAATTCGGAAAAAATCCGGAATTTCGATTAATTCCGGAATTTTCCCGATTTTACTTTCCGGATTTCAGGAAAATAAAAATTCCGGAATTGGTCATCCGTAATCAGAATCCTTCCGCGTCACGAGAGATCTACAAAGGGTGTGATATAACAACATTTAAGGCATATTTATTGGTGTAATGACTAGCGCATCTTTAAACATTGATAGAGTTCTTCATTATGTTCTTACAATCACATTATCAATTTATAGTTTCTATACTATGAATTATGTAACATTAAAACAATATTTGAGATCTAAGACCTGCGTGAACTAGTGTTCCCCTCGAAATTAACATATATATCATCATAGGTATTCTGCCTTTATTGGGAGGTCACTTGCCGCAGCTGAGAAGCTTCCATGCTCCACGGTCCTCCGCTAACTTCTTCGTCTTCTGCGTATGATCTTTCTGTTTTTATATCATCCATTAATCCCTCCCTCTCTTTCCCGCCACCATACCCTCTAGGACGTCCCTCTCGTCTAGAATCTAACAAAATTCAATATATATATATATATATAACTTCTCGTCTTAAACTTAAAAGTCTCTGTGGGAGCACTCGATTCAAAAAGAAATTAAATGCTTTTCAGGCCAGCAATTCTTCTCAGTGAAGTTTTCCTGGATATACCTCATTTACACCAGACAAAAACCGGAATGGTACCTCCATAACGATCCTGGTTAGCTTCATTCCTTTCCTCGTTTCCAATTTCCTGGTGTAGTGTGATAGTCGAGGAACGTCATTCTTCATACTTGACGGGTAAACATGGCCATAGACGGCAAATGCTCAGAAATATAATTCCTAAATCCAATCGAATTTAAAAAGGATACTGTCTCATTTTCTAAACAAGAATTAAGTTGAGACGAGACATTGCTCGTCTCGTCAGCAGGATTAGAAACAATACTAGGTTCCCAAAGAAGGCGCGCATCATGACTTTTTTCTTGTGTTGGGTCCAAAGTTTGGGGTTAGGATCTAATACTAGGAGACACTACGTTTATATAGTATTGAATCGTGTTATTTTACATCTGTAAAGACGATAAGTAATAACTAAATACTTCCACCTATATCCTCAGAGAAGATGATAGAACCGGATTGTTTTATAAAGGAAAAAAGGGGGAAAATAAAATGAGAGATGAAAATCGTAAGACTACTCCAACCATTTCTCTGTTAAACAATTACATTTTTTGAAGAGAAAGAATGCAAATACGTTGTCCAATTACCAAGTTTTACTTGGGGCGTCGGAACTCGGTGGATTGCCCACGTCATTGCGTAGCTGTTCCAAAAATACAAAGTAGGGGTCGAACCACAAACGATCGAACCTGAAAATTTGCCTATCTGAATGTGTATCCTAATTAAGTCAAGTTATAGTAAAAGTGGCTCCCTGCGCGGGAGAGGACAATGGCTGCGTATGAAGGTCCATCTGCTCTACACTTTATTGACTTCAGCACTCATGGAAATGGTCTAGTCAGCGCCACACTTCGGTTCCTTTATTTCCCAGGTTGTACTATAGTGATCAACGTTAAAACTGGAAATAGTTTGATATCTATCACTTTCGGATTGAATATCCTCTCCATCAGTGAACTTGACTGCTAAAATTTGCCCCCACCCCCTACATTCTGGGGGGTGATGCATCAAGTAGTTGTGAGATCCTGCTTTAAAGAGACAGCGTATACGGAAATAAAATGACATTTATTTTCTGCTCCCACTGCAAATTAAACTCGGGTCATCCTGGTAGCAAGTAGACACCTTTACCAGTCGCGCTGACTCACTCTCAATTGGCTATTTGAGAGAGTCAAAATAAATTAATATTTTGGCCTAAGCAACACTGGAAGGTTTCGGGAATTAAACAGTCAAATTTAAAGGGTTTGTTCAACCAAGACTACATTCCTATTTATTTACTTTGTCTGACCGTATATAAGGGTGAAAGAAAGTTCAAGAATTGCCTGGCGGGTTACCATCAATTTTGACCAGAATATAGATTGATTTTGGTAAGGTTAAAATTTAGGAGTCGAGTTCCTTGCTGGAGATGATCCATCCACTAGAAGTATTAAAAATCAACTATTTTCCGTTTTAACATTAGTCGGTATGGAGCAAAAGCGGTTATAGAGAGCGAGAAATTGCTTCACGTAGTCAGTTAAGTGCTCCAAGATTACATTTTATTTCCATCCTTAACTCTCTACTAAAGTCGAAAGTAGTTGAAATCCAATACAAGTTCCAGTTCCAATGTTGATCTACATAGAGTAAGGACTAACACTAATACACGGAAGTTCTTTGGAACCTCAATGCTGCAAATTATCGGTGGGACAAAATATAATATGATACTTGCGACAAAGTGGATACTTTCAAATTTCTAGGATCAGTATTAATAGACCAAACCCATGTTTACAAAGAGATTAAATGTTTGGCTAAAAGCAGGGAATTCGTGATATTATTCAGTTCAAAATCTTTTGTTGTCGCTAATTCTGTCGAGGAATTTGAAGCTTAAAATATATAAAACAATAATCATGCCCGTTGTACTGTATTTGAGCGAAATATGATCGCTTACTCTGAGGGAAGAAAGCAGACTGAAAGTATTCGGACCCAAGAAGACAGAAATGGGAAATGGTGGGAATCTTATAACGAGGAATTGTATAATTTATACCATTTACCAAATATTGCTAGGGTCATCAAGTCTAGGATGCTCAGGTGGGCTCGTCAAGTAGTCAAAACGGAAGAAAATAGGAACGCTTCCAAAGATTTACTAGAAACTTAATTGGAAAACCTCCATTAGGAACACCTAGACACAGATGGGAGAACAATATTAAGATGGATCTAACACAAATAGGAATACAAAGCAGAAACCGGATCCAGTTGGCTAAGGTCAGAAGTCAATGGAGAGCTTTTGTGAATGCGGCATTGAACCTCCGTGTTCCATAAGCCACAGAAAAATGAAATAAACTCTTTGTTTTACGTCCCACACTTAGGCCGTGTAGACTAAAGGGGACGGTGAGGACGAGAAATGAATAAAATAGTGGAATGAAGAAAGTGGGAGGAAACGGAGAACGTCCAGAAAATCCACGCACACGGTGTTTGTCCAACAAAAGACTCATTTGACTTGAGCTGGAATTGAACCAACCAAGGACCCCACATACCAGAGGTGAACGCTGTACCACTGAGTCACCGAGACCCCTCATAGGCCATACCGCTAGTTACACTCATGCTCAAAAATTAAGGATAATTGCAGATTGTGGTACTACACAACGTGGTACTACACAAAACTGGCGCTAATAGCATAGGCACATAGTGAACACAACATACGAACAAACGAAACATATCGGTGCCACGGTATTGGTGATATTCACGGTATCCACGGTATTTGTGACAAGCTGAGAAACACATGTGCTACACAACGCCACTGTTTCCTGCGCATGTACCCCGACATCAATATGGGATATAATCACCATGTACACGTACACAGGCCGCACAACGGGATGGCATACTCTGGATCAGGTGGTCGAGCAACTGCTGGGGTATAGCCTCCCATTCTTGCACCAGTGCCTGTCGGAGTTCCTGAAGTGTCCTAGGGGTTTGAAGACGTGCAGTGATACGTCGACCGAGAGCGTCCCAGACATGCTCGTTGGGGTTTAGGTCTGGAGAACAGGCAGGCCACTCAATTCGCCTGATATCTTCTGTTTCACGGTACTCCTCCACGATGGCAGCTCGGTGGAGCCGTGCGTTATCATCCATCAGGAGAAAGGTGGGACTATTACACCCCTGAAAAGGAGTAGATACTGATGCAAAATGACGTCCCGATACACCTGACATGCTACAGTTCCTCTATCAAAGACATGCAGGGGTGTACGTGAACTAATCATAATCCTACCCCACACCATCAAACCACTACCTCCATACAGGTCCCTTTCAAGGACATTATGGAGTTGGTATCTGGTTCCTGGTTCACGCCAGATGATAACCCGGCGAGAATCACCGTTCAGACTATACCTGGACTCGTCCGTGAACATAACCTGGGACCACTGTTCCATTGACCATGTACTGTGTTCTTGACACCAGGTTTTACGGGCTCTCCTGTGAACAGGGGTCAGTGGAATGCACCTTGCAGGTCTGCGGGCGAATAAACCATGTCTGTTCAGTCGTCTGTAGACTGTGTGTCGGGAGACCACTGTTCCAGTGGCTGTGGCAAGGTCCCGAGCAAGGGTACCTGCTGTACTCCGTGGCTGTCTGCGGGCACTGATGGTGAGATATCGGTCTTCTTGTGGTGTTGTACACTGTGGACGTCCCGTACTGTAGCGCCTGGACACGTTTCCTGTCTGCTGGAATCGTTGCCATAATCTTGAGATCACACTTTGTGGTACACGGAGGGCCCGTGCTACGACCTGCTGTGTATGACCAGCCTGCAGTCGCCCTATTATTCTACCCCTCATAACGTCATCAATATGTGTTCTTTGAGCCATTTTCTACACTCAGTCACCATTAGCACGTCTGACAACATCTGCAAACTTACAGGCTGCACCGTACTCTGATATGCACCAACACACCTCTGCGTTTTTGGACTGCTATCAGGGCCACCGTGTGACGACCGCACCGCATGCACCGCACCGAATGGTCAAATGCACCGCATGGTCATACCCCGAGGTGATTTTCAACCGAAAACCGCCCACCAGAGCGTTGTTTCACCATGTATCCGCATTATCCTTAATTTATGAGCACGAGTGTAGTTAGAATAGGAACGATAGAAGATAATCAGGAGCGATTACTTGAAATTGATTTAAAGCACTAAGAATTGCCCGTGGACTGGAGTTTACTCGTCCCTGATGTAAACGAAAAATATATTACAAATATACTTTCCCTTTATTTCAGTGCAAAAACGACTCAGCTTGACTTTTACTTCATTAATAACCCCTCAAAATCACTAGGTTTAACCATTAAAACAACTAAATTCCAAGCGCAAATACCTCCTTAGAAGCCAAATTCTACCTGTTGGTTTACCATACTCATACCATTAGAGACCTTTGAAATGTATTGTTGGAGGAAGATGGTGAAGGTAAAATGGACAGAGATAGTAACAAATGAAGATGTTTTAAAATGAATAGGAGAGAAGAGGACATTTCTAGAGAGCATCTTTCGTAGGAAGGCGAATTGGATTGAACTCGTTTTTCGAAGAAATTGTCTTCATACCGCCACAGAATGAAAGATGGAACGAAAGCGAGGAATAGCTAGAAGAACAACACAACTGATAAACGATTTGAAAAGAAGAAGAAGAAGAAGAAGAAAAAGAAGTAGAAGAAAATATTGAGACTTCAAAGAGGAAGCTGAAGATTCAGAAACTTAGAAGAAACATTTCCAGGCCCACTGCCAAATGGCAGAATATTTTAAGAATAATAGTATTAAGTAATAAGAATAAGAATAAGTAATAATAATAATAATAATAATAATAATAATAATAATAATAATAATAATAATAATAATAATAATAATAATAATAATAACCATTGGGCGGTGTAGTAAGCATATCGACTATCCTCACCGTTAATGCTAGTTTTCTAAACCGGAGTTAGCTATTTCTTTCAAGTAGCTCCCCCATTCTTCTACAACGCTGAGGGAACGGCGCAATGCTAACGCCATCTGGTAAGTATGAACGGTAACCCATTTTACCTTAGACCAAACCCGGTACTGCTTGATTTCGATTACCTCAAGAGAAGAGGTATTCCAGTGCGGATAACTCTTCGGCAGCTTAACTGTTAATATTATTGTAATTAATTCCGTTTGATAATACCCAGGCAGTGGAAAATAAACGTATATAATAATACCTGTCCCTCAAAGAAAATCAAAGTGAACTGCATTGTTAATATACTATATCCTCTTACACAACATTCCCAAACACAAAGCATCTGAAGTAGATAGGTTCATAAAACGACGGTTTTCATAATGTATGTAGTACATGATGTCAAAAGAAAAACGTTTTGTGTATACAAATGCATTTGCAATGCAAATGGTGTTTTAGTTTCCCCTTCTTCTCTTCTTCCTCCCGCCGCTCCCGAAACGTTTTCACTTGAAATCTGGACAGGAAACTCTCCAATAATACTGTCACAATGTCAGCCCAACTGTTTGACGATAAAACTGAAAGAAAAAGAAATAATCTACCTATGGACATTTTTACGACCTCATAAAAATTGTAATACGGAAGTCTGACTGTTAGGGAGTCATGCATACCCATTCGTAACATGAGAGCTCAGTACACAGTATGCAGACTCATACAGAACACATACAATAATATTACACAGACACAAATATACGTATGTACGTACACACTAATACGTTCAACGGATATCATTCCTTAACATGGTTCTGCAGGCTTTTCCTTCAATTTGATGTCGAATTTTATTGTTGGAACGGAAATTTTTACTTCTTTCTGACATCATTTTATTACGTTTCTCGTAGGAAACTGATTTTATAACTAGAATTTTAATGAGTTCATACTATTACTTCATATAAAAAATCCAATTTTCCAAATACTTAAACGAGATTGACTTTTAGAAGCATTAATATTGGAAGCAGTTTACTGGGAATCGAACATAGTTGTTTTAATTCATAAATTAAAGAGTAAGACTGACTAGGTTATGCTTATGTTTCAAGAAACGAAAAAGAAGAGAAAGAAAGAAAAACTGATAGTATAGCCAGCAGAGCAGTGATAGAAAAAGTCACGAACTTCGTGACCTGACTTAGTCTGATCAGGACAGATACGTAGCTACGTCTTAGACAGACCTGTGACATGGTGATGCAGATAGTCACATGAATCGGACAGACTCGGGACCCGAACAGAACACGTGTGATCAGGAGACAACGAAACATCGTCACTCATATGAAAAATACATATATGTGAGGCTACTAATGAATTTGTAACAACAATTATTGTCTTTGCTTTCTTTCTTTTCTTACTACATCTATCATCTTCTTCTTCTCTTAGGCACTGTACTATTGTGGGTCAGAGCATATACTGAAAGATAACTGCAAGATATATCAAAGTGTAAACACAATAGAATCACAAAAAAGAAAAGCTATATGAGGGAAGTCAAAGTTTAATCAAGCAAGTCTGCAAACCTTGACGTGTAGGATGTGGGAAATTGTCTGCAGAGCTCGAACACAGTTTATAACCCACTTCATATACTATATAATTTTTATCTATCCCTTGAATAAAAAATAACACCTGAACAGTATCTGAAACAAGGAATTGACTTATCCAGAGCCAAAGAGAATTACTCCGTTCGATTTTTTTTTAAAGACAAATTGAGTTAATATATTTTCTGCCATATCATCTACTCTTCGAGCCAGTGGTGTATTTACGATTTTGTTTCGGGGGGGCTTTGCTAACTTTCGGGGAGTGCTTTGCCTGAAAATGTGAAAATTCTGCAAGATATTTCATATACTGTACTATAGTAAGTAAGATTTCGGGGGGGGAGGGGGCTTAAGCTCGGAAACCCTCCCTAAATACGCCACTGCTTCGAGTTGTAGTTGTTTGCTGACAAATTGCTTTTTTTTTAAAAAAAAAGAAATCAGCTTTTTCTGGATATATTTCTTCTGTGCTGCAATTATGCAATTCTTAATCCGCAAACAGTAAATGGTTTTCCATGTTTCGCTTTTGAATGAGTCACGTGCAAACTAGCACGAATTGTTGCTTATTGTTCAACATTTACTTTCGTTAAAAAAACATTGCTGAGACTTCGGTTTACTTTTCAAGGATTCGTATTTTTCTAACTGTCAGCTTTCTTTACACTGTGTAATGTGGATCCTGTCACCACTACATGGCGTGTCCTCAGATTGAAGATCAAGGATAAAGCGTCTAGATATAGAGGTTAGCTGTGTAAAAAAAAGCATCAACTAGGAACAGGGTTTTTCTTTCACAAACGATTAACAAGAGCAGTTAAGCGGATTGAATTTGTTAATGATAGACTCTCTTTTGTTACTTTTAAGGATCGGTGGTGTGATATTATTGTTTTAAATGTAGATACATGCCCTAACAGAAGATAGAAATGGCATTATAAAAGACAGTTTTTACGAAGAATTAGGACGGGTATTTGACCAACTCCCACGATACTATATAAAAATTATCGTAGGTGATTTCAGTGCGAAGGTAGGACGACATATTTTCAAACAGATTATAGGAAATGAAAGTCTGTATAAGAAAAGTATGACAACGGCGTTTAACGCATGTACTTTGCAATATCTGTAAACCTTATAGTGAAGAGTAGAAAATTCCCACATCGCGACGATCATAAATATACCTGGACCTCATCAGATGGTAAAACACATAATCAAATTGATCACGTTTTAGTAGGTAAAAGAAGACAGTTTAGCATAACTGATGTTCGGTCATTTAGAGGAGTTGACTGTAACATTGACCACTACCTGGTAGCAGCGACAATAAGAGAGAGTGAGATAGTCGTTAATGAAAGACATATTCAATACCTGAAAATGGAGAGATTTAATTTTTAAAAAACAGAGGAAAACCAGGTAAGAAAGAAATACCAGATTGAAGTATCGAATAGATTCTCGGTTTTAGAAAGTTCGGATTGCAATAGTGTTGATGATAACTGGGTGAAAATTAGAGATAGCATTATAATTTCAGCGAAAGAAACATTGGGGCACACGGAAATACATAGGAACAAACCATGGATCGACCAGTAATACAAATAAACTAGCAAAGAGAAAACAGGCAAAATTGCGTTGGCTACAAAATCCGAACGAAGTATCCAAAATTTTTAGAACAAAGAATTGCGATTTTCTGAAAGCTAAAATTAATGAGCTTGAAGATAACATAAAAAACATTTAGGACATGTACAATGGTGTCAACGAATTTAAGAAAGGTTATCAACCTCGCGCTTATATATTATAGAAAGCCGACGGAATAATTCTCACTGATACAAACAGTGGATAGATCTTCAATGGATAGAAAGATTTCTTTGATGATTTGCTTAACACTCAGCCAAAACCTAATGTTACTGGAGAAGAGGAAATGCACACAGAAGAATCGTATATACAAGAGCCTAACCGAACAGAAATAGAAATCGTTAGAAATAAATTAAAGAAACACAAATCTCTGGATGTAGACGAAATTCCGGTTGAGTTAATTTTAGTTGGAGAGGAAAAAATTGAGGATCAAGATACACAAACTCATTTTCCTTATCTGGAACAAGTAGGAATTGCCACAAGAGTGTAAAGAATCAATCATTCTACAAATTTACTAGAAAGGCGACAAAACTGATTCTAATAATTACAGAGGAATCTCTCTTCTATTAACATCCTATAAAATCCTCTGAAACATTGCATTAGCAAGATTGTCTTCACACGCAAATGAACTTATTGGAGATTATCAGTGCGGATTTAGACGACCAGACATTTACCGTTCAACAAATGGTAGAAGAGAAATGGGAATACAATACCCCGATACATCAATTATTTATTGATTATAGAAAGATCTATGACTCGGTTAGGAAGGAAACATTGTAAACATTTTTACAGAATTTTGAATACCGATAAAGCTAGTTAGATTAATTAAGACATATTTAATAAATCCCAAAGTCCTGTTTAGAAAATTCTTTTCCATGAGTTTTCACGTCGAGAACGTCCTGAAACAAGGAGATGCGTTGTTACCATTATTATTCAACTTCGTTCTGGAGTACACTATAATGAAAATCCAAGATAGCAACCAGAGCATAGAGCTGAATGGTTTTCACCAGGTTCTAGTGTATGCCAATGATGTAAATCTCAAAGGGAAGGATAGGAAAACTATAGAGAGAAATGCAGATGTCTTATTAAACGCTTGCAGGGACATGGGTTTAGAACTAAATGCAGAGATAACTAAATACATGGAAGTTCGTCGGGATCGTACTACAAATTATAGATCTGACAAAACATTATATAATACTTTCGACAAATACTTTTAAATATCTAGGTTCAATATTAACAGACCAATGCTATATTTATGAGGAAATTAAATGTTAACTAAAAGAAAGAAATTCGTGTAATTATTCATCGACGCAAATTATGTCGAGGAATTTGAAGCTTAAAATATTTAAAACGATAATCATGCCTGTAGTCCTTAATGGATGCGAAACATGGTCGTTTATTCTAAGGGAAGAACGTAGATGAAAGTATTTGAGAACAAGAACTTGAGGTGAAGATTCGGTCTCAAGAGGAACGGGATGGGAATGGTAGAAACTTCATTACGAGGAACTGCATAATTTACACCGTTTACAAAACATTCTAAAGTTATCAAGTCTAGAAAACTCACGTGGGTAAGTCATGAGTCAGAACGAAAGAAAGCATGAACTCTTTCAAAGTTTTAAACGGAAATCCAATTGGAAGACGTTCGTTAGGAAGACCTAGACGCAGATGGGAGGATAATTTTAAGATGTATCTCGCAGAATTAGGAATACAAGATAGACACTGGAAGAATTTGGCTTAGGACAAAAGTCAGTGAAGAGCTTTTGAGAATGTGGGACTGAACATTCGGGTTCCATAGGGCATAGAATTAATTAGCTTTATAGGCTTTCTGTAAATTTGAAGTAGTTCTGAGAATGTTTATTGTAGTCTCAATAAATATATTGGTATCCTCATTGTTCTTCAAAAATGTTCTGCACTCTATCTCTATTTCGTTTTTTATCCTTACTTATACAAATCCACACAAAAGGCACATAACTTCAAATCAAAATAATATTGTAAGTAGATCGAGATAATAAAATGAGTGTCCGGAATCGACTTCCACTAAAGCAGTGGGCAAACATTTTAAACAGAGGGCGGAAGAAAATTGAAGTTTCGGAGGGTCAATGTAGTTTACTGGAAACAACTGCGATATTTCTGTTTAAATTCTTATAATAGTAAGCCCTATTAGTTACTGAAGTTTTCCATAACCTGGTTATAACTGGATGCATTGATTCACTGAAGTTTTTCATAACCTGGTTGTAACTGGATGCATTGATTCACGGAAGTAAACTTCAATATTTATCTGAGAGTCTGTTTCTATTACAACTCTCTATATTCTTCTTTCCGTTCTTCCGATTAGAAGTCATGTTGGGGACCGGATTGAATTTCTCAGGGACACACATCTGGTCCACAAGCTGTAGTTGGTCCATCACTACACTAGAGGCTGCCAAGTCTTGACTCTGGACAACATTATTATCTCTTCCATTCAACAAGATAGATCACAACACTTCCCTCGTCAAGACTGTCTTAGTGATGCTTGTGATCGTATTTTCTATGGGATGGTATGTATATTAGACATTGTTTTCTTTTAACAGATGATAGATTTGAAACTGTTTCCAGTACTTGTGCATATCATCATCATAGGTATTTTTCCATTATTGTCAGGTCAATTGCAGCACCTCAGAAATTTTTCATGCTTCACGGTCTTTCGCTAACCTCTTCGTCTTCACGTAAGATATTTCCGTTTTGACATGGTTCATTAATTGTAGTCTCCTTCTCCTTCTCCTAATCTTTCCTGCCACCAAACCATTTAATACGGCCCTCATGGTACTAGTCCCTCTTAGTCTATGTCCCAACCAAAGCTTCCTCCTGGCTAAGCGGTTAACGTACCCGCTTTTGGGATGGAAGATCCGGATTCGATTCCCGGCGGGAGGGCATGTGGTTGGGATTCCATGTTAATCAGTAGGTCCACGTCTCATATAACCTGACTGCTGAAGGGGCCGCTAAACTGAAATCACATCACCAATATCTCAACCAGTATATTTCCCTCTTCTTAATAATATCAAATATTGTTCGCCCCTTCCCCACCATTTCCAAGACCCTCTCATTCGTTTTCCGATCGACCCAGCTAATTCTTTCTATTCTTCTCCAACACATGTTTCGAAAGCTTCCAGTCGATTTTTATCATTTTTTGCGCAATGTCCATGTTACAACGTCATATAGCACAATAATCCACATAAAGCATTTTATGAGTCTTTTTCTCTTTATTCAAGATCCCACAAAATAGTATTTTCTTCCTTGTAAAGATTTCTTTCGGCATTCCCATCCTAGCTTTTATTTCACACTCCATATCATCATTAATAAAATTACCCAGGTACTCGAAAACTAGTTACCTGTTCTATTTTCACCCCTCCTACTTCTAAATTTGACGCCGACTCCTTTGTTAAAGCCGACGCTTTTCCACGGCTCTTGCCTTTCTAACATTTATTTTCATCCCAAATTCTGAGCGCTTCCTCATGTTTTCTAACATCTTATTGATTTTCTCTTCAACAATTCTGCAACACGCACCATATAAGCTGCAAACCGTATACATCTAATCGTTGTACCTCCTATTAAAATGCCGTCTTCATTTTGTAAACTCTTTTTCATTATCTCTTCTAGATAGATATTGAAATAATGTAGGCGAAAGACAGCATTCCTGTCGAACTCCCCTTCCAATTACACTTCCCTCTGTCATTTCTTCCCCTATTCTAACACTTACTTGTTGGTTCACATACGTATAAGTTTCTTATGAGTTTTCGATCTTTTCATTCCAATCCAGCATTGAAAATGAAGAATAATCCAGCTTTACAACTTACGTTAGTAACGAAATGAGAGAGAAGATGGCAACACTCAGCTAGAAAGTTATTCTAGACAATTGGTGTGCAAAAGCAAGAATAAAAACAGAAAAAAGGGAGATAAGAACGAGCAACAAGCGAATGGTATAGCACACGTGGAAGACGTGATAGATGAAGAACAATTCAAGATGAAAGGTGTAGAGGATGAAGATGGCTATGAAGCGGAATACACCTGCAGAATGAGAAATGCGTAAAACCCCTTTCTTCCACCGTTTTCGAGTTGAAGTGTTTAATTTCTCCCCAGCCACATTGTAGAAGAGCGACGGCGTATGAACATCCAAAATGTCAGGCGGGAAGAGGCTCGCTTAATTTATTGTTATTGCAATGCGTCGTAAAAAAAGGAGCAGTGTTAGGTAGATATATGAAACAAAAACGCAACGAAAAGAGAAGAGCAATGGAGAAGAAAAATGGAGCAATGAAAAGAAGTCTTTAATAAACTCTAATTAAGGTTTAGGAGAATTCAACGAGAGAGTGGATGGACTCTGTTTCAGACTAACATCAACCGTTCATTCTGTAAACTCTGGGTTTTTAAAGGTTCTAGCTTTTGAGCTCACCCTCAGTAAAGACAGAATGAAAAAAAAAAGTCTACATTTTTTCCCCTTTTATTGCATATAAGGTTAAGTATGTGGTCGTGGGCAGCGCAGGATAGCAGATTACAAAGTTATCCGTGAATCCATAATTTAAAAGCCTTAGACGGTTCAATATACAGTTATCGATGAAGGATACCAGCTCCCCGACTTTGTTTGGACAATCCAGATTTTGGAGAAAGCGTGCCGCGTTCCGACGTGGCTCTGTGAGGACTTTAAAATGTCCCAAATTTCATGTTCATAGACGTTGTTGGTGACCATTATTATTATTATTATTATTATTATTATTATTATTATTATTATTATTATTATTATTTTTATTATTATTATTATTATTATTATTATTATTATTATTATTGTAATTTAGTTTCCACATTATACTTAGGGTTTACTCTGTGTAAAGCCTAATCCAAGACTTATTCTCAGACACGGTAGACCACTAATTCTCAGATCCAAATTTATACATGGAAAAAATTATATCGAATAATAAAAAGGATACATACATTCCTAAATGAAATTTAAAGAGAAACCAGAACGAATTTAAGAAGAATTAATTTTTGTTATTAACTTCCACAAGCTTTGTACCAATTGTTTTATGTACTTTATTATTATACTCATTAAACAATTCTTGTAATACTATATCTATCCAACGGGGGCGCGGTGGCTCAGTGGTAGAGCGTTCACCTCCGGTGCTTGGGTTTCCGGGTTCAATCCCAGCTCGCGCCGTGTGGACTTTGTGGTAGTAAGTAATGGATATATGACGCGAAGCTGTTTCTGAATTTTTTTCTTATCTAATATCGATCGTTTTCGATTATTTTTACCAACCAACCCACTACCAATTTTGCATGTATAGAAAGTGCCGCCGCCTCATAAAGAAGAATTTTTAAAAAAATGCTATGAGACTTTCTGTTCATTTACAATGAAGAGTTAATACACTGAATTTCAGTTCCGTAAGTTTAACAGCTTGCGAGATACTCATTTTAATTCGCAAAAATTCGGATCCCCACTACCTCCTTAGGATATGTATTATAATGAAAGCGATATAACATCCCAGTTTGGATTAAGGCCTGTATATACCAAAAGTAATTTCATTTGATTTTGCAATTTGGCCGTGATGATCAGGCACACATAGTTACATTCAATTTTTTATAGAATAATTTATATATTATAGTGATTCAAAAATGTTTTTTTTCAGTAGTTAGCTCCTCTAAAAATTCTCAGGCCTCAAAAGCCAAGTAGTAGTATAAGTCCTATTGATATTCTTACAATTACAAATATCATTATCAAAAATTGCCTGAAGTTCTTTTTTCACTTGGTTAGATATACTCACCTCAGTTAACTAGACAGAAAGAAATGGAAAAGGAAGGGAAATGGGGGTTTTGAAAGTAAAACGCAGACAAATTCACCAGTCTTCAGAATATACTGTCTATAATTCAGTGAGCAGAGTAGGTCGCTAGGTCAGAGTGAGCCGGTGGGTCACAATGGGTCATGGTGGGTGGTGGGTTAAAGAGGGTCACATGCTGTTGACCCACGATCCACTGACCCACTTCATCTCTGCCCACGATCTCTATTTTGTCGGTTGTCTAGCCTTCTAGACCAAACGGCTATCCGAACCGACTGAAAAAGAAATGAAGTAGTAATAAAATAGTGTGAATATGGTAATATTACAGTATGCAAACATAATAATATAGTATGTAGGAGACGAAGTAAAAGGACATGTCACGTAACACGAAAGACATAAACCAAGAAAGTACTCTTCCAAATATTGATAATATAATGTGAAGAACAGTTTACATAAATAGAAAACAAAGGTCTTCGCCTGTCTTCGCGTGTATCATTTTGCTGTCGCGAGTTATCTGCTTATTCACCGGGGCTACAGAAGTGTAATGCAAGATCATCACTCTTTCCTAATGTATTCCTTTATTACCATCTGTCGCCACATATGACTTCTCCACTGAACATTTTCAGCACACGTAGCTCCAACAGTGTGCAATACTGTACCACTACGCCTCACTGTTATGTTTAGCGATAATAGTGCATTTTAAATTTGTACACACTTGTACGTGGTGCTATTTCAAACAAAATATGTTTATGCTGAAATGGCAACACTGGTTCACCTATAGCAACATTGTTTGTGGTTTTCGATAGGGCATTTTGTTCTCATTATATTGTACAACATTTGTTTTGATTGTTTTAATGGTTTTCAAGATATTTACTTTAAACATACATAATTCCATATAAGTTTTTGGATATTCTAATTTTGTAGCCCCGTAGCTCCTATCCTTCTGGTCCATAGCACCCTAAAGTTTCCCCATTTTCATTTCTCATTATGCTCTATTAGATTTGTTATGTGGCAATCACATTTGAGCGACAACTTGTGGGACCTTCCCGTGTCAGTAACGAACATTTTAAATTCGTTGAACGCACGAAACATAAAGTTTGTAGTGTCACTTTATTGGTTATGAATAGGGCTCGGAAGTTGAAGACCTAAAAATTACCTTAAAAAGACCCATAAAAAGACCTAAAATATATTTTTTAAAAAAAGGACCTAAAGTTGGAAAAAATGACGTAAAATAAGACCCAATTTAAATTAAAATTACATATTTAATGAATGCTCAAGAAATACAAGCTTCTGGTAGCTTAACGGTCTGTGCTTCTTCCACAAACTGAAGTACAAACTAAAATAAGGAAACTTCCCCCCTTGCTGGATGTTACGCCTCTTTATCTGACTTTTAATTGTTGCAAATCTGGTGTTATCAGTACAGTCGTTGAAGAATGTCTTATCATTGGAATTTTCTTTACTAAATAAAAGATGATTAATAGGAAGTGGTGATTCGCGTTAGTGGCCAGTAAATTTATTGTCTCAAGATGAAGTGCAGAAAAAGACGTTAAGACCTATGAAAAGCTTAAAAAAGAAAAATAAACAAAAAATGCCGAAAAAGGCAAAAAAAGGACAGATAGTAAAATCCACCATTTTCTGGCCTATAATGACCCAAAATGAACATACATTGTGTTAGTCCTCGTCTTCGGGCACTCGAGAAAAAGAGGATTTTTCCTGAAATTCCGGGCCCTAGTTATGAAAATACTGAACTGGTACAAACAAGCAATTGGCGATAAATTCACTGCTACCAACATAAAAAAATTGAGCGTTCGGTCCATATCGTTATTTCAATGGTCAAAGGTACACATATTGAGTCAAGATTTACAGATGTTATCAGCATATTCTCTGATTCGTTTGGATAATTCTACACGTTTGGATAATTCTACACGCCTATACTGTACTTATAATATAGGGAATATATAATTTTCCTCACTTTTCTTTTGTCAATTAGATATATAAGATTTACCCTCACAACAAGGAATTTATTAGAGTAACTGAAATTCCTTGCTCTTTCTCAGTAAGAATAGGTTTATGGGAAATATTTGAATCTCCTTTAACTTTATGACACATATTTCATTGAAAGGATAATGATAAAATGCAGAAGGTACTCCGCTTTTTGCATACATTTTGAACTGGTCCTCCAACAGAATACGCTCCTTTATCAAATTGATAAGATATGAAAAATCCAACCTGTGGAGGTAGTAGGGTCAATCCATCTGAAGTGGTCCAAAGATTGTGAAAATGGTTGCTCGACCATCTCTGAAAATTATAAAAAATTGAGTATGATGAACCGTATGTATGAGAAGGTCAATAACATCATTCACGTTGTCGTATGTACAAGTGTTCTTGAATGGCGGCCATCTTTCTTGTAGGTGGAGTGCCAATTTTTGCATTTGCAAGCATTTACTAAAACTATAGTTGCTCAGGACGTACGAATCAGACGAACACCAAACAAAAACGAATATTTACAGAAGAGACTGAGGTACACGGCGAATATAAACTTTTGCTTCTAGATAAATATGCAGGGTTGCAAACAAATACATGAATTCACCAGAAAAAGTAAAGAAAATTACACTTTTAAAGAGGCTGTGTTTTGGAATGGCATAAAGAGGGGAGTTCATAAGTTTTGTGCTGAATACTATTGCATGTAAAAAGTCTGCAGAAATATCCACAACTATGATACTACTGACATCGTAGATTTATTGGGATCCAAAAACTGGAGATTCAGATTTTGATGCCATTTTTGTGGTGTGATATCTCAGGAGGGCAAAGTGCTAAAAATTGTTGCTTAGGCAACAAAGTAATTCTGTATGTGAATGAATTATTAGAACAAAGTCATGACTGATCTTACATGGAGAAAAAAAAGTGAGGACATGGTAAACACACGAAAAAAGCACCTGCGTGATAATGGTTGTAGCCCGGAAAAATGTAAATGTTTGGATACTTTTCATGCAGGATCTCAAAAACTACGCATGGTTCAGCAATTACTTGTGTGTTCAGTTGTTCAAAAGCTTGCGAGTGGCATTTGTTCCATCTTTCTAGATCTATGATCATTGCCACGTTTATATAGTAAGAGGGTTAGCTCCCCTTTGCACACACGACAGCCATCGTGTAACTGGACCACGGTATTAAGGCACTTAATATGTCAGCAAAGTGTGATCGGAATCCAATCCCAGTTACGCGAGGTCCATCACACTCATTTTTTAAATAATTTTCGGAGATGGTCGGGCAACCTGCTCTGGACCACAACGTATGGATTGACACACTAACTAAGTTCCAAAAGGCATTTCAAATGTTCAGCTGCTTCCTCGATCCTGAAAACTATGAAATTGACACTAATCTCGATCATTTTTGGCAGTATATTTTGTTTTCCCTTCTTTCCCATCCCCTGTCAGCCAATGGGGCTGAAATTGAACTTAAACGGCATTGTGACCGAACATTATTCATTTCAGTGACCCCCAAAAGTGTGGATTACACACTAATATCGTCGTTTTGGATTTTTCTTACATGTCATCTCTTCCAAATCTCAATCATTGGAGATTTCTTCTCTCACAGTATTTCTGCAAATTGTAAGTCATATGTCTACCACGTTTGGTTAAAAATCTTTAGAGTCATCAGGAGTGTTAGCTAGCAACTTAGCTACTTCGAAAACTTGGGTTGTCACTAATTTGGTTCATTTGAGACATTCTATTTTCTTTTCTTCCCAACCTCTATACCGTTGAAGCGCAAAATTAGACATTGACGCTTATTGGGTGTGTGACTATTCATCTCAATGACTCTGAAAACTACGTTTTTACACTAATACGGTAGTTTTTGACCATTTTAAATATCATACTTCCCTATTCCCCGCTAAGTGTGCTGGATTGTGCATCAAAATTAACAGTAATTTACTTAAGAATCTCAAAACTAGGATTCGACTTTAATATCAGTCGTTTTCAATTGCGTTTACATGTCATTATTTCCCCTTCCCAACTGGGCTAATGGGGGTTCAACTTGGACTTAAATGAAATGGGAGTGACATTATTCATCTCGGTGACTCCGAAAACTATGCATTTGACAATAATATCGATTTTTCCGTTCATTTTAATATGCCATCCCTCTCATCACCCTAGTTGTGATAGATTGTGTCTTACTCCCACTGGAGGATGAAGTTGGACTTGAAAGTCGTCAAAACTGTCAGCAATCATCTTAGGGACTCCTAATACTATGGATTCGATACTAATACTGGTCTTTTCGATTATTTTTACATATTACCATTACCCCCATGGTGGTAATTGGGGTTGAACGTTGACTTAAACTGCATCAGAAGTGCCACTATTCTCCTTGGCGACTCTCAAATCTATGGATCCGACACAAATGTGAATCGCTTTGGTAATGTTTAGTCCCTTTCTAAGACAACCTAAGTGTGCTAGGGTCTCATCCCTACAGTGCTGTTTTCCAGACTGCAAGTATAATGGTACAAGTACTAATTTTTATTTTTATTAAATTGTCCAGGTATTTCAGAGTTATGCTGGAACACACACACACACACACACACACACACATATATATATATATATATATATATATATATATATATATATATATATATATATATATATATCGGGTGTTTCCAAACAACACCGACAACGTTTGGGAGGGTCTGACAGCAAGATAAGACAAAAGTGTAGACTATCCTGGGTTCACATATAATATACATGTTGTGTGTATGTATGCCGCTGATGCATCACTCACTCACTCCTATTCACTGTATA